>NC_048894.1:136380850-136423205 GCF_011077185.1 Oxyura jamaicensis | reverse complement strand
GGAAAGGAAAGGAAAGGAAAGGAAAGGAAAGGAAAGGAAAGGAAAGGGCCATAATTAAGGTACTCAATTATCATTTTCAATGATGTCCATACTGTGTTTGCTAAGATTACAGGTCAAAAAGCTGTTGCCTGGTTTGTTTGTTTGTTTGTTTTCCAGCTGCCAACCTGCATGTTCCACCTGAGATTTGAAAGTAAAAAATACTCACTCTGCCTTGTAGGCAATAAAGATTCTGCAATAGGAAATCAGCTGACAATTTTGTTGATGATGTGCAAAACAGAATAGAAGCCAGCTCACCTTCCCAGGGCTCCCTGGCTCCGCAGTACTAACAACAGTAAAATCAGGCTTTGGGTCAGGAAAGCCAGCAGCTCTAATTGCAGGATCCACGGGAACGGCCCCGTTGAGTGCAGGTGGGTGCGTTAATGTACAGCTTTGCTGACCGTAGCCTGCCTTAAGCCCCCAGTGCTCAGCTCTGGGCTGCACCCAGCAGCTGCCTCTGCCTGGCTGCTGGTGCTGGGCTCCCACCGCTCTGCCCCAGCATCACCAGGCTGCCGCCCTTCCCTGCTGGCGGAGAGGATAATGGGGAGCTGCCCGGCTTGTGGGGACAAGGTGCTGTGAGTGGGAATGCCAGCACAGACAAGGTGTTCCCTGGAATTAGGGACTGGAGCAAACAGTGCCCAGCTCTCCTGTGTGGCTGAGTGGCAGCCGCTATCTCCCTCATGAGCAAGGGTGGGTGTTTTTCTTTCTTCCTGTGCCTACCAAAGAATTGATGGTCACTTGAAGAAAGAGGTCTTCCTCTTCCTAAATGAACTCTACACAAAACTTCACCGTGATCTCTAGGGGTTTTAAAGTGTTTGTGGCTCTTCCTTCTGCCCACAGGAGAGGGAGAGCAAGGCACAAACTGGGGCTACGAGTCACAGTTTGCTCACAGCCTGGGAAGGCAACCACATGCATGAGCAGTTGCAACCCCTTACAAGGTTAAAATCTTGCCTGTGGCAAGGATTAGTTCAGTGAAAATGCATAAATAACATGGGTTTGTCTGCAATGATACATTCGGGTGTCTGACTCAGTATTATTACCCTGAATAATTAACTCAGCAACGGGGAAAACACACATATACACAAATGAGGTACTGATATTCATGAGATAAATTTAATTTATCATCAACTGTCTCACCTGCCTTCTGTTCTGTGTGCCATCAAGGCCTCTAAGACTAATTTGAAGAAGCCTGAAATTCATTAAGAATCAAATAACTAAAAATACAAATAAAGGTTTTTTTAAAGTAAAAATACAGATAAAGTTTTTCTTTCTACTTCAGAGGTGGAACAAGCACAGGTCTTGGATAAAGAGATATGTAGCATTGCATCTGGGATAGATTCAATGGGGAGAACAGTGAAGGAGAGGGAGGGTTTCAGAGAGAGCAGAATGACAAATTACGGCATTATTAAATACAGAGCAGCTATTCTGGGGTCATTTTAGATTATTCTTAAACTGTAAAACATTCTCTTCTGGGTTATCTAATTGGGGACTTGTAAAATCAGTAGCCTGATTTTAGAAGACAGATTTGAAAATATTCTCAGAATAAAACCATATTTACCATTTAGATGTTAAATAGAAGGGTCCTGAGAAAGAATAAGGAGAGGTAGGAGAAGGGTATTACTGTGCTCAGTTTGGGGTGGGTGCATTACTTACAAGTACATCTCTCTGTTGCCATAGACTGCATCCCATGCGCAAGGGGCTTCTCCAGGACTTTATTTTTACCCCCAGCATTTTGGAGCTGACTTTATTGGCAAGCACTGTAAAAAGTCACAGATGTCTGTCATTGAAAGAAGTGAACTTTATGCAGTTTGTTTCTTCCCACAGGAGTAGACAGCCATATCATTCCTTCTGGACATTTGCCAAATCCTTTTGGATAATTGGAGAGAGATGCCGTGGACTTGTGAACAGTTGTATTTCTGCTGTGAACCCACAGTAGCTCTGTTTTATTTTTTTTTTCCACTGTGAACCTTGCTTGAGGAATGCTTGCTCTGTGGGCTTTATCTGCTCCTTCCTGGTAGGATTACTGAATGGTGTGCTGGCTTGCGATGTAGTGAAGCCATGTGAAGTGACATTAGTGGCCACAGGAGGACTGCTGGAGACATTAGCGCACACACTGCCCTCAGGTATCTGCTGAGCAAAGTAGGCTGAAGAAGAAGGAGGCATCCTCATTGTACCAGGCAAGAAGAAACAGTGGTGTGGCAGAGCACTTCTCATCATACAGGGTGAGAAAGAAAAACCCTGCTCTGCTTTCAACAAGGGAAAGGAAGGGCTTGGCTTTTCTTCAAATACTTACGGAAGGGAATAAAAAGACTAGCCCTAGTAGATAGGCATCTGTTGCTGCAGAGCCATGTTCTACAGCCCTGAGTCAGGCAACAGGTCCTTCAACATCAAATGGCAACGTTGGGAATTTTGCTCTAGTAAAGCTAAGAAGTTTGGCCCATTAAAAATAACTAGATTATCCTTCAAATTTCAATCAGCTTTTCCAAGCCATATTCTTTTTCTTGTTTACATTTGTGTAAATCCATAGAGGAAGTAAGATGAAGTCATTAGTCCCTAGGTTACCCCATCGTAAAGATTTGTTTTTCTAAATTCCATGACTCAGCTTTTAGGGACTTGGTTTGTTATCATTTCAGCAAACATTCTGAATCCCAGGAAAGTTCATCCCCTGGCAGTCTTTTTTTTTTTTTTCTTAAGGAGTTTGACACTAAGAAGGAATCAAAAACCACTTAGGAGGTTTTACTTGGGACTACAAATATTATGGAGGCACAAGTATTGCCAAGTGGTTAGCTGGAGGACAAATTCTGCAAATCCTAAAATCACAGGAGTATTGCTGTTTGCTTGGAAAAAAAAAAAAAAAAAAAATGATTTTAAGGACTGCTTGTGTTTCTAGGGAGCTGCAGGATGTGGCCTTTTCTGGCAAGGCCAAAACTATGGCTTTGCTGCATGTAGTTAACCTACATTTTGTTTAAAGGTATCCCATCAGTAAAGTGGAAACAGATTTTTCTTAACTAAGTGCTTACAGTGAAATTTAAAAATGCTGCCCTTGTCAGAGGTTAAACTGTTCCCTGCCTTGCTCTTATAAGCATTTTAAACTATCTACATTAAATACTGTAAATAGGAAATAGAAGGAATGAGGGTACAATCTAAGCAAAGTAAATGTAAAACAAAAGGGCAGTTTTGCTGTCCTTCCTAAAATGCATAGAAAGTCTGGCCATCTGCTTGTGTTTAACCAATAAAAAGTATGGTTTCACACCAAAAGAACAATTTATTCTGTGAACTAAGTCATTTTTAAGGCCTAATTAGGAATGGTCAGCCCTTGCACACACAAGCAAAGTCAATGGGTATATGCTTACTGATACTAAATATTAAGTGCTTAATAATACAGATAGTGTTGCAAAACTGGGGTCAAAAGTGTATGGAACAAGTGGACACTGTTCTGACTCAACAAGGATCCAAGCAAAGCCCAAAAATCTGCACCACTGCAGTGAAATAAACGACCCCCATAGAGGTGGGATCTGAAAAACCATGCCCAGTTTCTAATTTCCACAGCATCCCCTTCTCTTGTGATGGAGGGTTAATATATCTCACTGCTTAGGCCCATCTCTCCTGCTTACTTTCTCTGAGGTCTTGCCTTGTTTTCTGAGTGAAGAGAGTTGGGACTTTTTCCAGCATGGGTGTAGCTAGAAATACTTACACACACCTCACTGAACCTATTGTGCTCCTGTCCACCCCCTCTCAATGTCAATATGCTCTGCATAACACGATCAGTAATGTGGTGGTGTAATTAGCTACAGAGATCTAACTGTGTGTTAATAAAAGGCCTAAGGAAAACAAAAATCTGTCTTCCAGTAGGAGTGCCTGTCTAAACATTTATTTCCAACCTCACAGGCTTTACGTAAAGATATACTGCATCTCTTCCCTAATAATACCTATAAATAAATAAACACTGACTTCAGTGAATCATTACTCTTTAAAAAGCTATGCAGTGCTTTACTTTTTGGCTTTTCTTCTACTTACTTTATTGTTTCTACTTTCCTTTGCCTTGCCCTGCAGTTTCCTTTATTTTTTCCCACCACTTTTTGTCATATTTCCATTTTCCCCCTTTAAATTCTATTTTTACACCACTTTCAGATTGCATGTCACTTTCTTTTCTCTACCTAGCAAGATCTCCCTCTTCCATATTCTTTGTTTTCCTTATTCTTCCATTTTCCATATTCTTCATTATTCCTTCATTTCACTTTGGGCAGCCGGCTGCCCTCGCTGTGTCACTCACCTCCAGACCCTTCTCCCCCCAGCTCCCCCACCCCCTTTACTGGCAGGCTCTCTGCACCCTCTGTGGTTATAGCCCACCTGTACTTGGAAATCCCAGCTGAATGGCATGGAAATCTCTCAGGGAATCTTATCCTATGTTTCTCGTGTTTCCCTGAAGCAGCTGTACAATGTATCAACTACACAAGAAAAGGCAGACAATTTCCCTTAATGTGGCAAAATCCCTTAATGTGAAACTTTTAAGAGAAAGGAAACTTTAGGTAAGTAAACAGGGCAGTCTGAATACATGCCAGCAGCAGTGATGTGTAAGTACAACTACCAAAACAAACAAACAAACAAAAAAAAAAAAAAAAAAAACTTTTTGAGTTGGCTTGTCAAGACAATGAAAAAAAAATGTCCAAATTTTTAAGAAGACAAAATCCTGAGAGAGGTAAGAAACAGCCAAAACTGGCTGTAAGCACGTTTGTCTCCACAGCACATTTTACACCAAAAGAGAAATAACCCCTGGACAAAAAGTCCTCACCCCAGAAAACTCCAACTTACCAAAAGCGATTAAAAAATTGACTCTATGTTCTTTGTGTTTCTTCAGTGTCTTCACACTTTTTCTTCACCTTTAAATTTCTTTTTCTCTTTTGAGGTATTTCCTCTTACAGTGTGCAGGAGTTGCTTTTGCCTGCTGTTCTCCTCTGCCTTTTTTTTTTTTTTTTTTTTTTTTTTTGCGGTCTCACCCTCTCTCTCTGGATCACTCCTACTGCTCTTTCTCTTTCCTGTGTTCCCCAGTCTGACTCTTTGTGGGCTTTCTTTGTGTTCATCTTTTAACCCAGATGTTTCATCATACTTTCATCACCATAGAGGTCTTCTATGCTAGCTTCTTCCCACGCTACAAATTATGTATTTATACTCTGCTGGCATATTCACAGAAACAGCCTCCTTCTCTTTCACTTGCACGCACTCTCCTATGATCATGCATTGCGCCAGCACTTCAAAACTAAAATGAATATGTGGATATATGAAGATTTCCCCAATATGTGTTCATACATGCAAGCCCCACAAATCTATTCAAACCCTGCTCACAGGCTCGATGCCAGAACCAGTTTATGTGGGAGTTGTAATGCAACCTCCCACTGCAACACATGTTCAACCTTTCTTCAGCACATGTACCCCACTTTCTTCTAGATCGTTTTTCCACATATGCACGGAACCTCCTTCTCATGTGTTTTCTTCTTCCCTGTTTGTTCCAACCTCAGAGCCTTTCAAATAAAAAAGGTTCAGGTTTTGAGTGATTAGGAGTCAGCTAAGCTGAAAGTAGTTGGGGGAGCATTGTGAGGGAGCGAGTTTGTTCCTCCAGTTTGGAAAAGCTCTCCTGGTTTTCTCTTTATCAGTTTTGCTATATGTATATATATTAAATATATATACCTAAAAAGAGCAGGGGGCTACATTTCATTTTGAAAAGTAGGATTTTGGTAGCAGCTCACTGAGCAACTGGCCTAGTCCAGTATCCTTACTTCATCTTAGGAAAAAGCTGCTTTGACTCTTCAGAGGACAGTACTGATAGCATGGTCCTCTCACCCTTATTTTTATGCTTTTGTACTTGCCCTCAGGCATGTCAAAGAAGGAACTAAAAACTCAAAATATTGTAAATAAAAAGGAATGTTCTCAGGATAAGAGCAGTTTCATGACAGAAGTGAGGTTCCCTAAAGCACTGCAAGGAAGGACAAACATAACTATTGACTCTTATTTGACTAATGATTGTGTAAACGATACAGGGCTACCAACACTCATTGGGGGCTAAGTGACAGAAAAAGGCTCAGACACTCTTCAGCGAGTCTAATTTTATCAGGACTTGGGTGAAAATATTTTACATTTCTCCGGGTAATGTCCCCTCCTCTTGCCCACCGAGAGAAAGACAATAACGAGATGGGACTTCCAGCCTTTGGCAGTCTACCTAAGTTACTGAAGGTCAGCAGAGCACTCTTGGCACTGGAGATACCAGATGACATTGCAGCTACCTCCTTCCACCTACATTACATGGGAGGGAAAGGCAAGCGCCCACAGAGGGCACAGTTCATTCTGACTGGCCCCTCAGCAAGTGGCACATACCAGCTACTCAGTGAGGATCTGGAGGAAGTATTTCATCATGCACTGTGCCAAGAGCCCTTCAGAGTTGTGACTCTTGCCCTCTGCGATGTGCCTCTTGCCAACACCCTCTCAGCTCCCGTGAGACTTTCCCTTGTTGATTGCTGATGCGCTTAAAACCAGGATCTGACTGAAGTTTATCCGAGCTGCTTGTTGTTGCCCTGTGCTTTCCCCTTTCAGTGCCTCCACCACACAGCAAAACTGTGTGATCTGGGGCTGCCTTCAGCCCTCAAGCTGCTCTCCGGCTCTCCGCACAACCCAATACCAATTTAGGTCGCTCCTTTGCTGGGAAATTTTTACAAGAAAAATAAAATAAAATAAAATAAAATAAAATAAAATAAAATAAAATAAAATAAAATAAAATAAAATAAAATAAAATAAAATAAAAAGAGATATTTAGTTCTCTAGACTGCAGTGAGATGTTCTGGTGGCGTGGTGGCTGTGTGTTTGGTCTTGTTTCCTTGGATCAGAACTGTGGATCTGGTTAACACACAAGGAAGATCTTTTCTGGACAGGGTGCCCAAGTTTATTTTTGATGGAAACCCAAGTATAGTGGAGCTGAGGAGGAAAGTGATATGTAATGAGAGTCAAACTTAACATGGGTTTCCTATGAGGATATGTTGCTCGCCTCATTTCAGGAACCCCAAAATGGTCCACCAATTGAGTGCTAACCTTAGCTCACCATGTCAGCCTGTCAGCCTGTCAGCCTGTCAGCAAGCAATATTGGAAGATTTTGCACCTTGTGCACCAGAAACCACACAGTGTTTCTTGTCTTACAGATAAAGGAGGAGTAGAAAGTAGGATAGACTTAGACACCAAGACCCAGTGCTGACTTAGACACCAAGACCCAGTGCTTGTCTTACAGCCAGCTACAGCTGGTCATTGGTAGCAATTGGATTAGACCATCAGTTAAAGGTTTGTATCACTTCAGACAGAAATATCAGCCACCTTCTAAACATCTAGTTATTATTTGCATAAAATGTTATCACATCCTTTTATAGTCACCTAATTTCTCCTACAGCAAACACCTTCCAGGCTGTTTCACCTGTACGCCAGTTATGCCACAGGACAGACCCTTGTCCAATGGTTTTCCTTGAGAGCTGGGCATTGCCTTTGTTCAAACCCTGCGTAGTAGCTGCTTCCTCCCCTCTTACATGTGTGAAGAAGCAGGTGTACACAATGCCCCTGAAGCCTGAACTCACAGAAGGCCCCATAAAAGCATTGTTTAGTCTCCGGCATTAAATAACGTCCAGGAGCCTAGGACATGTCTACCTTGCAGATGAAGAAACTTCTGCCTGAGCCGGCGTGGGTTGATAAGCAGGAGCAATGTGCCTGAACGAACGGGTTCTGCCTTACGCCATCCAGCTGCCAGACCCTGTCTAGCTCATTTGCACGGCAGTGATCTGTATGCATCATGCCAGCTTGCTGACGTGGCTCGCTGCTAGCTTGGGCATCGCTGCTGTGCTCCACATGGAGACAATGCTGAGCAGCATCTGTCTGCCAGGGCACAGCGGTGGGCATGAGCATGAGATGCAGCAGAGGGAAGGAAGGCTGGCTGCTGCCATGTTTTTATGGCCTTCTCATTTTACATTCTCATCATCTTATTTGCATATGTTTTTGTTACTTATGTTTGTGTGTGTGTTTTTTTCTTTTTTTCCATGCTGTTTTTTCTCCTTTTCCTTACTAGATTATGATAAATGTCAATTGACATTTTTCTTCGAGACTCGCACGCGTGGGAAACTCTTGGTGCAGCTACTGGAGAAAGAAACTATAGGAAGAAAACAACTTTGACATGATCCTGTCATTACGCCTATCAGGGAACATATCTCACAACTTTAAATGTAATGACCCTATCCAAAAGGCAAGGATATAATATGCCACTGAAACAGGACTGAGACATTGCACTGATGACAGAAACATCCTTTTCTGTCAAGGTCACCTTTACCAACTGGATAAAAACATGTGCTGGGAAGAGTGTCTTGTGACACGGTGTATGTTTAAGGACAGAAAGTCATAAACAACTTTCAACCCAAACCTCTGACACTGCAAAATTAGACTGACTCTGTATACATGGAATTTTAGCCAGAGCTGTGCTGTAGCTTGAAAATAAATAAATAAATAAATAAATAAATAAATAAATAAATAAAAAGGTGAGCCTCTGACCAATGTGTGTATGAAGTGACAATTTTTCCTTAATTTATTCTTATATGGCTGGTTTCAAGGCAGAGATTTGGAAAATATCTGAAAACAAACTTTTCAAGACAAAGATTTGCAACTGCTTGTGTCCAGCTTTCTGGTAGAGTAGACATGCATCAGAGAAAATCTTTGCTTGCCTCTCAATAATACTGGGGCTATGTGGATGAGCTGGGCAGAGGGGGTAGTGTGTGTAAGGGCAGCTGGATGAACAAAAATAGAAACTTTCGAGAGTAAGGCAGATGCATTTTGGAATAGAAGTCTGTATCTGGAGAGGCAGACACAGAGCATACTGGCCAAACTACATCAAGGATATACAGGAACCTGGTGAGCAGATGTGAGGCATGTGAGGAAATGTGGTCCAAGCAGCACAAGAGACTGAAAGACTGCAGCATCCCTAGTGGGCCTCGGAGCACCGCAGGAATGAACCTTGGGAGCAAACACAACAGAAGTTACAATTTTGAGCTGGAGGTTGCTTACACAGTACACATTCACACATCTTTTGCAAATGCAAAGTTAAAGTGCTGTCACAGCTGACTGTAGATTTTGCTCACATGACTTTGCTTTTCTGCTGTTTGTTGTGAGTTGAGACTCTCTCAAGTGCGAGGCATTAACCTAATCTAGGGGTGTGTTAACGTGGGCAGCTGCAATCACCTGAACACAGCATGACCTGCATCTCTGCAAAAAGCAAATAAAATATGTAGTCAGCCATTCCTGAGTAAAGGAATAAGTGTACCAAGACCCTGAACAGCATCCTGAGGCTGCACACAATGCTGTCTGCATACTTCTGCATCCATAGCCTCAGCTCTGTTGTAATTGGGTACCTCCCCAGGACAAACTGTGATCTTGAAAAAACTCCGGGCATTGAAAAAGTAAATTCCTGTTGATATAACACAGCAGTGGGCAATCATGTATTTCTCTGAGACATTATTATTACAACATCAGGACATTTGCATCAGCACTACGTTGAGAAACTACAGCCACCGGAAGGACTGAGTGCGAGACAGCCTCTTGGCACTATTAGAAGATAAACACTCATTAAACTCCTACAGGGAATATCCAGGACCCTGTGCTACAGCACAGTGTGGAGCAACAACTCACCAAGCCCTGAGGAAAATACCTTAGATCCCACACACAGTTAAGGGAAGAAAAAGAGAGAGAGATGATGTTAAAAGTGTTAAAATATGTATGATGCTAGAGACATTAAGACTTCAAAGGCATGTAACACTGCTATGCACATAAGTTGGCCGTGCTATTGCACTTAATTTTGGTATGTCAAAGAAATGCAGTAAATGGGACATCAATAAACATATATTTACTATGGAAGCATTAGCATGGAATAATTTACCATAAAAAACTGTTGGCTGATATCAGTAATATCTGTGAAGGCCCATCTATGTTGCTGCAGTAAATACAATGACAGCATCTGGAGCAATAGCTACACCACCTTTAATCTAAATAGCTCATACAACAAGAGTGACTGTGCACAAGAACAAGGTTCAGCAAAAGCTTCACTAATCTGCCAGGGATGAGGGACTGGTTTACATAGGTACCTATGCAAGTCACAAATTGTTGATGACACTGCCTGAAGTGGTGTGAGGATGCTTACTTGTACTCCAGAATGACTGACGAGGTGCTTGGTCAGAGCAGACACCATGCAAGGCTGAAGGAACACTGCCAGGCTATTGAATTGTCTAGACTCTCTCTCCACCCTTGCTTGAAAGCTGAACGATCCAGGCTCTCATTGCCCTGTGGACTTGCAGAAATCCACCTCCAGGCACACCCTTGCCTCCACATGTGCTCCTTACAATCTCCTGGGACCGATGGTGCCCAGGGAGGAGATGCCAGAGGACATCCCTCCTCCTTGCCCAGCTCTGCTGCACCATGGACAGGTGGGGAGCAATTTCTGCTGTTGGTGTGTGGCTGATTTCTGTCTTCCCTCCTGCAGCTGGTTTGCTCTGCACTGGAGCATGAAGGTCACTCTTATACCACGCTAAGCACTGAAGCTGTTGTACAGAACAACCTACCTGTACATGTATGAGAGAGTCAGGCAGTGAGGGAGGGCAATTCCTTCCTGAACCTAAGTCCATCTGTGTCCAGTCTGGATACAGTAGAGTCCTACATAAAGAAGTGAAAATCTATTACATACATATTTTACTTATATATTACTCATAACATTTAAAAAATTTACTTAACCTCTGAATATTGCTTTTTTGCTTTTACATGCAGTCCAAGACAGTTCCCCCAATGTTTTTTTTACCTGCATCTAAATGCTGAAAATAAAAATCTTAATCTTCATTTCTTTGCTGTTATTGCTGTCATCACTAAACCTAGTAACTGGGGGCTGTACTGACCATCCAATACTGGCAGATAACTTTAAATCACTGCTAGTTAAACTTACATGACAGTTAAAAATTTGCATAGAGAAATGGTAAATAACGAAGAGACAGACAGATGAGGATGACTCCTGTTTGAAAACAACAACAAAAAAAATGCAACAACCAAAGACAAACAAACAAAAATAATTGTAAAAAAAGAAAACACTGTTTTTATTGCATGAAAGTTACATTGTCAGGAGTTAAAATATAGCCCATCAAATGGAAAGTCTGTGCTATTAAAATTTTCTGAAGTTAATTTTCATTCTGAAATTCATTTTCATTCTGAAAATTTTATTCTGAAAATGAATTTGGGATAAGAGTCAATAACTTGCTGAATGCAGCCTCTCAATGGACACTGAAGCCAAAAGAGATCCCAAGGGATCAGCCAGGAGCACTTATGAATAGTGAGGAAGATGATGTGACTGCTCGATTTAGCTTTGGTAGGACTTGTGATGAACTAGAGTCCATTCCTGCTGTGCACCATCCATAAAGGATGCTGATAGATTACTCAGACTATGGAGAAGAGCCATGGGACTCATTACAGGATGTGAAAACATGTTTTATAGCAAAGGACTCAAAGAGTTTAATCTGTTATTTTAAGAAAGAGGAGGCTAAGAGATGAGATGATCACAGTCCATAAGTATCTATGGCAGGGATATGATTTTGATAAATGAGCGTTAGTCCAGCAAACAAAGGCTTAACAAGATTTAATTGCTGGAAGCTGAATCAAGGCAAATTCAAAATAAAAATAAGGCACAAAAATGTAAGGGCAAGGATAGTTGTTCCTTGAAACAATTCACTAAGTGTTGCTGTGGGCTCTTCATCACTGGAAATATTTTAATTGAGATTGGCTGCTTCTCTAAGCTCTGTGCTCCAGTTCAAACAGGAATTAATTCAGGGAAGTCCCATGGCTTGTATTATAAAAGAGGCCAAGCCAGATGATCACAGTGGTCCCTTCTGACTTTCTAATTTATGAACTCTGATATAATCAGACCTTAGCACAATATAGCCATAGGCAAAACCACTTCCTATTCATCACAGATTATTCTGAGAAATGTTAACATCTTCTCATTTCATCAGGATAAATCAGGTATTACAGCTATGGCTGTATTAAGCTGGTAAAACATAACTGCAGTTTCATGTGTCTTTAACTCATTACCTTAAAAAACCTCAAAACATTTACCCAGCTCATCCTAACTATTCGGTGTAAAAAGCATTTAAATGCTGAGAACAATGAGTTCAGGCTCCAATACCGCTGAGTTGTCCTTCAGTAAGAACACACAAAATGTATCCTTATAAATGAGCAACCCTAAAGTAAACCCTACATCACTATCACCTGGATGTAACTACACCTAATGTCCCCTTGATCTTTGCACAGAACTCTCGTTGCGTACACAGCGAGAGCAGTAAATGGCTCTAAGGAGGTAGATACTGTTTCACAAAAAGGTTTAAGACAAACACAGACAGCAGAGAAGTGCTGATTTAGTAACAGAATATTTTACAGCAAAGAAGGTCACAAATTGGCAGCATTAAAGGTTTTATTTTGGTTAGTTGACAAGTGCGAATAAATGCTGTACAGAACAGGTAGTCAAGTGCCAGCAATATTTTTCTTTTGAAAATGTTATCTTCACTTAGATCTTCTTCAGTAGAATATCACCAGTCAATCATAAAGCTGGCTGTTCCAGCCAAATACTTTTACCATTACACAATCCTGTGTGGATACTAGGTTCACGCGGTGGAGACATAATCCTGCAAAGCCTCAGGAAGATAATGTTTTCTAATCCAAAAAGAGCCCATTTCCCCTTTATAAATTAGGAAACGAAACTTTTCAGAAAGTGGCTTTTAAAACCAACTTAAATTCCAACTCCAGATAGATTGGCTAAATTAAATTCACGGTGTTGGACCTTGCATTGGTAGGAAGAACATTGGACAGCTTATCTCCAGCATGTTTTTAAGGCACAGTCAGGTCATTATCTTGTGACCAGCTTCACAGAACACATCAGACTTTTTAGCTAATGCACAATTTCCAAAAATCAGATAACTAAAACAAGCAATGGACTTCACAGTGACTTTTAGCAGAAAATGCAAATAAGTCTGTCAGAATACTGTGTAGCTTGTGTCACGTTAGCCACGGATTCACACTAGTTAAATTTACCTGAACTGTCCAGATCAGATTGTTTATTGCTTTTTTTTTTTTTTTTAATGTTCATTAGCATATTTTTAGAAATTGTAGCTTTGTTCTCATGGTCACCAGAAAATAAATTTCAAAAGAGCTGTAGAATCTCACTAATCTCCTCAGAGCTAGGTCATATTTTACATGATGGAGATGTCACATAATATCACCCCAAACATTTACATGCTTATCATCAGCAATAAAAAAGCAAGTGGATTGACTTAATGAGCTGACAAGCAGCAACTTGTGGATGAGGTTTAAGTATGCTACAGAACTACCAGCATGGCTCAAAGAGGATAATATCTTCTTTGGGTTTTGTTAGTTTTGAATAGTCCTGACTGCATCTCTGCTGTCACATCCTCCAAATCTTTTCCCTCTTCTGGCTGCCTACAACACTCTCCCACTGTGATCTCCTCTAAACAGCTTTCTTCCATTCTTGATATTGTCTCTTCTGTGTTACAACCCTTTCTTTTACCTTATTCCTCTCTGAATTCCTCTGTGTAATTCCTCTGAGTTACTTATTCTTCTCACTGGGTATTTACCTAGTTTATACTACTTGAATTCAGCATAAAACTACTAAAAGCAAAGTCAACTTTTTATCCGATTCTTCACAGCATGAAAATGTCACATCTTGAGCTGTACTTCCTTGCTCTCATCCCCAAACTGGTATTTAGAAAGGAAAATGTACAGTAAATGGTAGCTGTAACATAATAATTTGAGCATAAGAAAATTAGAATAATGCATTTGATATGGGTAATGACTTTTGATAAAGAGGTTGTCTTCAGAATATTGTTTCTGATTGCCAAAGGTGCATGGATTGACCTGTATTCACCAACAACTAGCAGTCATGCTGTTACACTATCAGGAGGAAGAAAGCTATTGGCTGAAAAAGGAAATGAAAGACTGTTTATTTCAATCCCCAGGAGGAAGAAGCAAAGCAACCTGAGTGAAAGCAAAAACCCTGAAAAGAGCATTGCATCTCTGGGAAGATGAAAGGGGGGTGTCATTGATACCTTATGATTTATAATAGCTTTGCAGTTGGGCTGCAAAGTTGGCTGTGATGTGTGAATGTAATGTGTTTTCCTAATAAGAGGAATAAGTGCCCCAAGTTGATCCTTAAATAAATGTATAAAGTGCTGAAAAGCATGAGCACAGAGTATGGCTTAAGAAGTGTAAATACAGATATGAAATGACTGCTCTTGAGTGCAAGAGGCTGGGTGATGGAACAATGAGAATGAAAGAATAGTGTTCCTAAAGAGCTTACTGTTTGGTAAGAAGGAAATGAGCATACTGTCTTCAGTCCTACACTCCCTCTTTCTTTCTTCCCTTTATTATCTTGCCAAAATTGTTTGCTTTTGAAAAATAATGAATTTTTTTCTGAAATAACGACACTCCTTATACCTTAATACATTGCCTCATTTCTTTAAAGTGCTCAGCAAACATTGCCAAGTCATCCTAACAATATGGGTCTTAAATATGATGATGAGATAGAGAAACTGAACCCTGAAGATGAAATGACTCAGCTGGGGTCCCATATTTAAAGCTTTAAAGTGATACTGTTGGACAAATTGTGATGATATGAACAAACAATGCTATTAAATAGCTGATAGTGGAATCAAGAGTGAAGCACAGGACTTCCTGCTTCTTCTTTTAATGTTGGGGACCACACAGTCTGCCTGTAGAAATCCACTTAACACCACTTTTCTTCACTATGTTCTTACTTTGCTGTATGAGCTTCTTGCCAATGAGTAATCAATTCCTGAGCTATCAGTTTAATAAGTTACACATTATGCCTTACTTGCACATTTTATCAAATGGGATCTATGATCCATTCTAAACACCTTGCGGGTTTAGAATATGTTGGGAACCCCGTGTGACCTGGAGATATCTGAACACTGCTGGATGCTCAATGACTCCAGCAGAAGAACGTGGTAGTCTCCACAGCTTTCTGATTAGGAAAATGTCCCTATGTCAGAAAAACTTATTCCACAACTGGCAAGCCAAACTGAAAGAATGAAGCCTGCTAGTTCACTCAGATTATATCTTTTACTAATAACAGTGCTCCTTCCATATTCAAATGGAAGCACACTTAAGAGACAACATGAGTGCATTTTGCTCTTAGTATCTGTTCATACCTTTTTCTTTAAGGATAGCTTTTAACCTATGAGCAACTTGAAGAAAGAAATCAAATATATAACACCTGCTCTCACTTACCAAACATCTAAGATTCATGTCTGCCCTGATATGTCAGTAATAGTAAAAAATACAGTTTGTAAGAATGCAACAAAATAGGACAAATACTACAGATCTTGCATAGGATGCAATAGAATACGTAGCAATACTTATTCTGTACTATGGGATAGCATTCTTTCCTGAAAATGTGTTTTTCAGCTGTGTCATCCCTGACCAGATAATCTCTAATACAATTGCATTTTGAAGACCTCAGAAAATTGTCAAAAATTGTCTTTTTTTATTATTATTATTTTTTAATAAATTATTTATCAAAAAAGTCTGATAAGAATACTTTTATACGTGATTGTTCTTCACCTCTTACAAGTTTACCAAAAACTGCTGGACATACACTGAATAGGAAGTTATATCTTTCTGCTAACTCACTGAAATACCAAATCCATCATTCTGGATTTGGAACACTCCCTTGAGGACTTTGTGCCCATAAACCAATAAATGGATTACATTCATTCACATGTTTTTCCCATCTGTGACAGATAATGTGGCATGCCACAGCTCAGGTAAAATGGGATGGTCAAAATGCAGCTTTTTTCATGCCCTACAATTCATCAAGAAGCATCAGGACAGATGCCAAGACTTTCAAAATCTTGAATCAAATACAGAGGCTGAACCCCAGAGGTTTAAATAAGGACACTGACATTTTTGAATATCTGGATGTAGACATCACTGTTACTGAGAAGGAATACTCACAGCCCAGCTGCAAATGGGTAAAAATTACACTGAAAGCATCAGCTTGGGACTATGAGGCAATAACTCCCACAGTTTTCTTTCCTCCTCCCCCAAGCAGCAATAAAAATCCCACAGAACAGAAAAAGTTCTTTTTAGTTTGGATTTTAGAAGTTAAAAAATAGGTATGTCACTTTTATACAGCGTCTGATGTATTAAGTCTCAAATAACACAAGAATTCTTATATAACCCAGTAATCAGTGGACTCAATTGTTTATAATATGCCAACAGTAAATGCAGGAGGAATTTATAATCATATTTTCATGGGGAGTAAGCCAAAACCCCTTTGCAAGTCAAACAAACTGCTTCACTTTTTCATTTTGGACAGGTTTAAAACACAAAGAGATATGACAACATGTCAGATAAATTTCTCTTCTGGCATTTTCCCCATGGAGGTGACGCAAAGAAACGTAGGAAGGTGAGGTTGTTATGTCCACTACATGTGTTATAGTTACTCTACAGGTGGATAGTTATGATAGTCTAATGACAATATATCCATAGTAAAAAAAAAAAAAAAAAAACATTGGCTACATTTTCTATACCTCAATTCTTCTCCACTTTTTTTTCCTCCTCTCAAAATGTTCTTTTCTTCCTCAGCATATCTTTCCAGTAGACATTTTTTTTCTTTCTTTCCTTCTTTTCTGCCTTGTTTAGATTCCCTCAACAATGGAAATTAAGTGGGGTTGACTGAATTGGTTTAAACACAATAGAAATATGGTTCCAGTGGCTGGAATTTAAAGACAGATTTCCCCTGACTGATGTCTGCTAGTCAGAGCTGTTTTGAGGCAGTATTTTAAAATTATTTCAATATTTTAAAATTATTTCTCAGATGTTCCCTTTTCAAACGAGTGGTCCCAATTTCAGTAGGCTACTTTCTCATCTCCTTGTTGCTGCTGGCCATCCACTGCTTTTCTCCTCAGCTTCCCCCCCTTCCCTCCTCTCCCCATTCCCACGTCCAGCCTGAAGGCTCTGCCAGAAGAGCATTCAGCCAAGAACATGCTTGAGCACCCCAAAAGCCATCCCCTGCCCCCTGTAAGTCTCCCAGCACCAGCAGGACATTGTCCCTGAATTGGCTGGTCTACACTAGGATTTATAACATGGCAGCACTGCAAAAGCACATCTTTTCTCCTCCCTCACTTTCCGTCAGGACCATTTTCAGATGCAGGCTGCCCTGGGGCTGGCTACCAGGGAGAAGAAAGCAGCCCTCACAGGAGCAAATTGGGCAGCAGCACAGGAGGAGGGGAGACGTCCCTCAGGCACTTGCAGATTGCCACAGTGAGTTAAAAGGACATGGGTGATGATGGCAGGGAAGGCTTTTTGCCCAGGTATAGCTAAGGAAATGTGAAGGACTGAGGGGTGGCCTCAGTACTTGAAGCTTGGTGGACATTTTCAAGGGTACCCCACTCAGTGGGGCCCCCTGATACTTTCCTGAGGGCCTGTGAGCCCTCAACCCTTGTTCTCCTGCCCTTTTTTGCCTTTGCTCCTCATGTGTTGCTATTTTTTTTTTTTCCATTTGTCTTTTCTCCTCTGGGGAGGCCCTGATGCTTTGGTTAGCCCATCAGTGCCCCAGCCAAGCCCCGAGCCAAGACTAACAAAAGCTTCGCTGCTCCCCATTCATTTCTGCTCAGATGGAAGGAAGAAAGGGTAGACACCCCGGGGAGGTGGGGGGGAAATGGTGATCATCCCAAGGCACAGCTATGATTTCAGCCTCCAAATGTGGGTTGTAGTGGAGAAAATTAAGAAGCTGTCTTTCCCAAGCCCTGCAGCCAGGCTGGTCTGGGACACAGTGGAAACTGCTCTTTTCACCTGGAAATGTCTCACAGATTCCTACCAATGCTGATTCCTCTCCCAAAGTCCAAACCTTACTTCGCTTTAACACCTCTGTTTATGCTACATCTTTAAAGGCCAAGATCACAGCCTGAAGTGGTGCAAAACTGCCAGTTTTTCCTTGGATTTAAGGTAAAACAAGCCTTTTTGCACTTGGGTAACGGCCCTTTGGTGATGAGGCTATGAGACTTGTGCTTGAAACATTCTTCATAATACAACTTCAAGATGCTTGGCAAGGCTGAACTCCCGTGAAGGAATCTGATGCAAGAAAACAGATGAAAGCTGCAACGTAGTTGAAGGGAATTGCGGAGATTTGATTGAGGACAGGATTTGGCCTCTATCACTGAACATTCATGAGGCCAAACATGATATGGAAACTGTTTCAGTAAATGTACTCCACAGAATCTACATGCCAGGGAGCCTGAGCAGCTTCATTTATCACTGCTGGTGTTTGTCTTTATACAAGATTATAACTTTTTTTCCACTAAATCCCATGTCTGACTAGCAGTCCCTATTGATTTCTAAGGATGCAGAAAGTTGTTTATAACCAAATCAGTGGTAAAAAAAAAAAAAAAAAAAAAAAAAAAAAAAAAAAGCTACGTGATTCAAATCCTTCTGCCTGAGTGCATAAAAGTTTGGATGTTATTCTGAAGCCAGTGAGACTAAATTGAAAATTAATTGCTACAGATAGGTGTGGCAAAGAGAAATATTAAAAGCTAAAAATATTCTCTTTAGTACAGAAGACTGTCTATGACATTACCCTCGCTTGACAAATAAGGAGAGAACTGTGGAAAAATTGAGGCTTTTTGATATCACTGAGAAAAATTAGTCAAGGATGTAGCTGCTTTTTTACTCTCCATCTCCATCTGATCCATTTATGTTAGTGCTCCCACGGTGTTTCTTTGAAGCAGCCCAAACACCACTAGCTAGAAGAGCTTTCCACTGTATTTTTTCCCACAAATTTGTTGAAGGTTTTTCAAAAAAGATTTCACACATATTCACTTATTTTCATATGGAAATCTTTAACTCATGAAATAAAAAGAACTCTTTGGTCTCATATCCAATATTTATTCTAGTTACACACTTTTAAAGAGATGATACTGATTTGCGCCACTAAACAAAGAGCACATTAGTATTGCAAGCAGTCATTTTCCATCCAGCTAAGCTTTCTTTGGAATGTAGCTGTCAATTTTTCCTTTTTCAGACCCTGAAGGAAGTATCCACATTTATTCAAAATAAAGAATCCAAACTCTTGGACTCCTCAGAGCAAAATAATCCAGAAGGTGGAGTTGCAACTGTAATTATGATCTCTTTAGTGCCTGAGGACAATGTCTTTAGTTAACTAGATGCATTCCACTGCTACTAATGCAGTCTGTTCATGTTTAAAAATGTTTATTTTTCCCTATCTAGTCCTAGCTTTCAATGTTATTGACAAATACAAGCAATGTGTGCATCCGATAAACATATGAAATGAATCACTGAAAACATCTCTTTCTTATCGGCCTATTCCGAGTTCAAAGAATCAGTTTCATAAACTACTAGTTATTCTGTTATTTGATGTAAATGTGATAAATGTAATGCTTATCACACCTTATTAATACTTTTTGAATTGTTTTAAAGAGGCATATATGTACCTAAAATGGAACCGATCGGATCATTTTCCCATATGAAAACTCTTAAATTGCAGAGATCAGGGAATTACAGAGGCCAGAGAAAAAGTGAACCTTTGTGCACTTCAGCAGTGTGTCCTGTGAAGAAGGTATGGAAGCCACACAAAGATACAGCTCTGTGAGGACACTCTGCTGCCAGCAGCTCTCCAGTTTTTGCACGGTGGGTTCCAACAAGAGGCTGCTTTCAGCTTCACTTGCAGCAAAAACTATTGCAATATTCTTTGCCGCAATCAAATATTACTTGACTTGGAAAAGAGTTTTAAGACAGTGAGCTGAAATATACAACACAGTGCAAGTGTGTCTACCCTTATTCTCTGCCTTTTTTAGTTTGAAATAAGGTGGACATTTTTTCTCTGGGAGAAAAATCTTTTTGACATTATATGCTACACCTTCTTATTAAAGCATGATTAGGAGAGCTAAGAAAGGACTTACTCAACACTGTAAAATTAGCACTTGTTTGAAATATGAGAACATTGTCCTGTTGCAAGCATTCAGAAATGATACGTAACTGTCAAAATCTTTTGCCGTCATTTATTGATTTTCCTCTGACAAAAGTTCCTGCCACAGATTTGAGATGAACTGTGGTGTTGTAAGTCTAGTGTGAAAGTTTGCCTACAATGAGGGAACTGAGAATAGTACATTATTTAGACATCTCCGTAACAATTTAGTAATTCTGCTATACTACAAGTTGCTCAGCTGTTCCAAAGGCTAGGAGGCTGTGTGCGGATGCAGGTTGTGTCTATATGGAATTTGCACAGCAGTGCATTTTTTTAATCTACAGCCACATACTTCAGCAAAGCTAATGCAGGTGTCCATCCTTCAAGCTAAATGAAAAGAGCAGCTTAGTTCCTTCATGCACAGGAGCCCGGAGACAATGAAAGATCCCAATGCCACCCAAATCATAGCAAAGCCCATATGGATGCAGGCTACACTGGACAAGAGTCAGCTGGGACATGCAGAGGCTGGGAAGGTGACTGGTTGGGTGTCGTGTCTGTCTGTGTGTGCCTGTCCGTAAGTAACAGCATTCAGAGAAGCCATCCTGCGAGGGGCCCAAATCGGAGCGGCACAGCTCTGCGGGGAACACACTCCGCACCAGAAGCAAGCCTGGAAACTCTGAGTAAGAAAAGTGCCTGTTGTTTGTTTCTGCTGCGTTCAGAGAAACAAGATTCTGAGTACATGCTTTGTAAATAAACTGAAGACATTCCTGACTCCTATCATCAATTTCTCCTCCTAATGGAAAAAATCCAGCATGTTTCCACTCAGCGAACAGGGGCAATAACATAAGCACGAACACAAGGGTCAAGTCAAGTACTATCCACAGGCGTACTGGTGCAGCCCTGCTCAGATCAGTGCAGGAAAAAAGGTCCCTCGATAGAGGAGTCTGAGATACTCTTTCTCTTGCACTTGAAATTTTGAAATCAGAAAACGGGGTGTTAAGGAACCGAAGGTCTAATCTCTTCAGCTAGAAAGAAAGTTGCACTTCCAACAAAGTGAAAGTAGAATTTGATTTCTGTGAACATTTTTAATTTATGGATGATCCTTTTTCTAGACTTGAATGTACAGAATTAGCCTGGTCAAACCCCTTCTTCTTCAATCTTTCCAAATACAAAACAATTCTTATATCACAATACTAGCCTGTCTCATGAGGAATCGTGAGAGCTAACTTTTCAGACTCGAGTGCTATGAGATCCTTTGGATAACAGAAAGCACTTGGTTTCTATATGGACAAAAACACTTTTCCATAAGTGCAAGTCTTTGGAAAATATTGCAATTGAAAAACAAACAAACCAACAAACAAAACAAAACAAAGCAACAAAAGCAAAACAAAACAAACAAAAACAAAACAAAACCATCAGAATAACCGTAACTGCTAGCCACATGCGCCCCTTAGGATTGAATTTCACGTTCATTTCCATTTGATAATTTAGCATCCATATCAACGATATATTACAGATAAACACTAGTAGAAGCTTTGAAATTTTCTATCTTTTATTTAAAAGTCACCTTTGAAAAATCACCTTTATTCCCATAAAAATACTCTTTGAAAGAGATTTTTTACTCCTAACTTTTACTCCTGGGATACTGTGATACAAACATGCATGTGGGTTTGAGTGCGGCAGCTAGGGTAAATCACACAACACTGCGACACGCAGGCAGGGAGTCACCAAGTGCATTCCTGCAAACAGCCTCACTCCCCTTGGTCACATATTGTAGGAAGACAGAGAAGAGAGCATACAGGAGAGATTTGGGGCTGAACTCAATAGCTTGGCTACAAAAACTTTCCTTACTCTAACACTCTCTCATTGAACAGCAGTCTTATTGTGAGAGTAGTGCTCCTGACCACTGACATAACATGGATGAATAGACAAAATAATTAACATAGTGATAACTAGACTGTGCATTGAAAGATGGTCTTACCAGTCTTACATTCTTTCTGGAGGACCCACCTCTCAACCAGATTTCCTGCTCAGGGTGTCTTGCAGGGGTAGGGCAGGAGCCAAGAAAGCACAGTAGCCCAAATGGTGTCAAAGGGATGATCCTTTGACCATGTGTCAGAGGGTTGACCATTTGACCATGAGGGAATCCTTTAATCCTTTGGATGCTGCCTCTCCAAAGGTGTGTCCCTGTTTTCTAGAAAGGAAAAGAAATAATAGCTGTAAGAAGTAAAAAGATCTTGCATGATCTCTAGATATTAATGGGAGGTGGGGGGAGAATGACAATAAACCCAAAATTAAAAAATAGAGATTATAGAGGAAGTTGACTTAAAAGTCCATAGGAACAGCTGGACAAAAGGAGAAAGTTGTGACCGTCCTTTTGGTCTTTTGAGTTCTGCATTCCTGGCTGTGTGGCTGCCCAGATTTAAGAAATAGGAAAACATGTCTCTTTTTCTTTGTTTGTTTGTTTTTTTGAAAGTGGATAATGAAAGTAAAAGGCATGAGGAAAGGTAGGAGATGCGCAATGGGTCTGTGAGCTCTTAGCACGATAAGGACTTCTACATTATGTTTCTGGATGAGATGGTGCAGAGGTGCCGTGTAGAGAAACTGGGGAAGGAAGTCAGTGTCAAACCCAAAACACCCCACTGAAAATCTGTAGGCGAGCATAAGAAGGAATTTCCAAAAGACATGTTGCAAGAGTGATTGCAGAGCTGGGAGAAGCACTAGAAGGCAGAGAGAAGGCACGAAACAAGAGAACAAGACTGCAGGAGGAGGCTCTAATTGCGAGGGAGCAGAGAGTGGAGGCATGAAGTTGGAAGGGCAGCACAAGAGGAGTGAGACTAGAGGAGACGGGGATGAGAGATCTAGAAATATTTCCCAGAAACAGGCCTCACATACTCACAGGGAGTTTGCACAATTGCCATGGAGTGAGAGTCCAGCTACATCCCAACCTCAGCACCTCCCAGCTGGGTGACGGCTTGGCTCCCCTAAGCTGGGCTGATAACCACTTCCCAGAGCTGTAAGCCCTCTGCCTGAGGGGTGCCCCATTCCTCTTCCTCCCACCCCGGCTCCCGTGCCCCGGCGCTCGTGCTCACCCAGCCCTGTGTTAAGCCAGAGTAGAACTAACGCAAGGAAGCAAATAGTTTTCCACCAGCTTAGTGTGCTATTAAGCACTACTTTAAATAGCAAAGAAAATACATGGGATGACATACGGAGACACTTTCCCACAGAAGCATTAAAGGCAGTTTAGCACAGTGCTTAGTTCCAAGACGTATGAGTATCTTTGATGTCTGAAGCCCCACCTTTACTACTGCTTGCTGCCTCAGAATACTGGACGGAAAGAAGGATGGACATAGAGAGGCCAGTGGTTACTCTGAACAACAGACTAAAGAGGCTACATTATTTTAAATATAAGAGAATAATGCAGAAGCATGATATTTCTGTATACAAATTGGAATTACAAGTTCTCATCACACTATGAAACACCTTATATTTTTAACAGAAACTGCAAATACATCAACCAGATGTATTTGGTCGTAAAAAACACAACATATCATTAAAGTGGAGACAAAAGGTGGGAAGACAGCTCTCTGCAGAGGCAGGTGTGGAAGAAATATGGCAATTAACAACAAGGTAATAGTAATGTTATAACACAAAAGACAGTGGGACAAGGCAACATCCTATTCCCATAGGGCTGCGTGGCAGCCCCTGCAACATCTAGCTGCTGTAGGATCTGTTTTAGGCTTTGTAAAATATGTTGACGTTAAAAAAAAAAAAAAAATCTAAAATCTGAGAAAATGCTTTGTCTAAATAGCAAATATTGGTGCTTGGTCACACCTATGTAAATTCAAACATATGATATAATTATGATTAGATTTTATGGGAGCATAACTGCATGCTAACAGCACAAGCTATTGATAGCATTAACAAGCAATATAGCTATTCCCAGAAAAAAAAAAAAAAAAAAAAAAAATAAAAGGAATATAATGATGAAAATTGTATGTGTGGAGGCAGCAACCCACTGTGATGGTACATTTGCACACAGAGAGCAGCCACAAGGTATCGGGACTCCATTTTCAGAAAGTTTTTTGATGAGAGAAGACGTGATCCATGGAGGAAGGAATAAAAAGCTGAATGTTTCACTATCTTGGCTCTGTTTCTTTGTTTGTCACAGAGCAATTGCTGACTTCAGCCGAGTCCGACATTGCTCAGCCTCTTCTCGGTGCTTACTGTCAGCTTGTTCTGAAACTTTGTGATAGCGTCTGCTCATCACAAGCACACTAGGATATAGACTTGAACACAGAAGGCCACAGTGCACGTTAATCTAGCAGAACTAGCTGTTTATTCAGACAGCTGACACTTGTCACTCAACTTTCTGAGGAGCATTTGGGAAGGGCAGGCTGCTGGGTACCCACACCACAGGCAGTAATGGTGTAGCCATGCCCGGAATGCGAGGGCATAACTGTAATATGATGTTTCTGACCCAGATTGTTGAGGTTTGAAGCATTTTGGGGGAGCAGAGAGATGTCTGGATGTCCAGGTCTACCAGGCAGTAGGGCTGCATAGCCCACACTCCTGGAGCAGTGCAAAAGTTGCAAGGTGCACAGGCAATGGGGAGAAAGGCCTACAAAATCTCTGTCCTAAGAGAGAGAGCAGCTGGGATGAAGCTGATAAAGTGCTGATTCCAGAGCCCAGATGGAAAACCAGAAAGCAGAGCTGCAGAAAAACAGAAAGCAGAAAACACTTTGGAAAAGCTGAGCAAAGAAGTGGCATGACGCTGTCGGTTTCCCCTCTGGTTTGGGAAAGCAGAATCTCTGTTTATTCTATTTAAATAAACAGAATTGCACCATCAATCTCCCATCCAAAGGAAACACCCCAAAAGACCTTAAATGCTGGCTCACCTCTCAGAGCAAATTACGACAATACATCTTTTCCAGTTTCTAACCTCCTGAAATACCTCTGTGATACTGGCAGACCTGGGCACTGTCCCACTCTGCAGACATGGGAAAGGAGCAGCTGTTTCTACAGAACTCTCACTCTTCCCAAAGGTCCCATGGGTGGGATTAAACCCATGGGGAATGAAGCATCAATGGTCAGATGGTCTGAGGTAGGAAATTTGTGCTGGGCTTGGTTGAACCACCTGTTGCTTGTATCGACATTATATAATTTGCTTCTGATAGCTTTAGCATCACAAATAGATTGACACTACCGGAGCTGGAAATTCCAGGCTTGCTTTACAATTAATCTCCTTTGAAAAGCTTTACCTGGGAGGGAGAGCGGCTGGTTCTTGGGTCTCATTCTGCAGGTGCCAGCTGCATGCCTCATCTAAGTCATCCCAAATAACTTCTCTAGGAGTCAAGTTTAGTCCTTTGATTAAAGCTAGCAGCAGTTTGCCAATGATAACCCAGTCCTTCTGTGAAGTAACGCAATTTAATTAAGTTCATGCATCTCTCCTGGCCTGGCTAGAGGTGCAGGGTACTAAATGTGTTGAATACTAAGTAATACTGGTTAGCAGCTGAAGGCAGGAAAGGCAAAACTCCCACCTCAGATCAAAACTTCAGATGGAGAGTGCCTGGGCAGAATATAATCACCCAGACTTATCCACTCAAGTTGGCATGCCTAACTCCTAGGAAAAATTATGTGGGATCTTTGTCATGAATGACAACGGCTGATTTCACATCTTATCCCAAAAGACTCCACTAAAGATCTTTAGGAATTTCTTAAGTAACCACATATGTTGAACTGTTACTTATCTTAATGAAAAAAAGATAGTCACTTAACAAAAAGATATCCAGGGATGAGTTCACGCTACGGATTATACAAAATGTAACCACTCCCCCCTCAATCCCCCCCCCCCCCAAAAAAAAATAAAAAGAGAGACAATTTTCATTTATACAAGCACAAATTTTCCATCTGAAAATACTAAGTGTAATTGTTTTCTGTCATTTGAAGGAAGTCCTGGCTCCACTGAAGTCAATGGCAAAACTCCCATGGACTTCAAATGGATCAGGACTTAAACCTTCGCCTTTAAGAACATGCCGACTGATTTTTAAATTTTCTTTAAAAAAAAAAAATCAAAAGAAAAATAAATGTGCTTGTATTTAAAAGTTTTGATGCCAAGTTTCATCCCAGGATGAATTACTTCAGCCTTGATATAAATCTATCAAAAAAGGTTTAAAAAATGTAAAGATGAACACACCCTTAAAGAACAGCCCTGCTTTCCTCTTGTTTTTCTCTGGTCAATATCAAAGAATTTTGTAGATAAAATAATATGAATAAAAGAGAAAAGATAAAATAACAAATCAAATAATCAACAACATTACAGATACACTCTGCAATTTAAAAATAGGCTACATGTTAGTCCTGAGCATTTAATGGAAAAATATGTATTTCACCAGCTTCAGTTTTATTGAGATGCCAAACATTCAAGAAATAAAGAATACCTATTTCAGTTAATTTACATCAAGTAAAAATGAGTTCATTACAGATACTTAATATGATTAAAAAAAAAAAAAAAAAAAAGAGGGGGGGGGTGGGGAAAGAAACTTTTCCATTGAATTAAATGCCTTACATAATACAAGAAAGTTGACAGTCCAAAGATCAATCTGTCACTGTATCCTGTCTTTGGCAATTTTTCAGAGTGTTTGTTTAAGGACAGAGTGTGAAACCAGGTCAGTGCCTACTAAAATGCAGAAGATGCAGAGTAAATGAAAAGGTTTTATTGTTTCTAAAAATGTATGTCAGATTTTCTAAATCTGTTCTGTATCTGATAACGTTATCTTGCAGAGATCAGTGAAATAATGCTGCGGTTTGGTGTTAGCATACTACAGCTAGATCACACTGAAACTTTGGCTTAAATAAAATATTCGCATGCATCCCATTGTAATCTTGCTTCGTTTCTAGCAATGTTAATCAAGAAAAATCTCTCCTGTACTTTCACATTTAAGTAGAAAAACAGCTGGTGTCTTTTGTCTCCGTCTGAAAATTAACCAAGCTCCTAAGCTCAAAATATTACCCAAACTAAGCAACTTATGCAGTTTTCCAGGATGCATTAACATAGCTCATCAATCATTGCAATGATAGTATGACGATGACGATACGATTTTGCTCTACTAGTTACAGTGATACAAAGCAAAAAGAAAAAAGAAAAAAAAAAAGAAAAAAGAAAAAAGGAGAATCGACGCTGCTGAATGTTGTAGAAATGATTTCCCTACTTTCTGATTATGATTAAATCTTGGTGTGCTTTGAAATCCCTAATGTGTAATGCAAACCAGGATTTGGGGTGTTAGGAATGCATCCCCACCCTTCTTCCACAACGCTCTGCAAATTATCATCTGCAGACCCCAAATCCTTGAGTGGAGGGGGGAAGGAGTAAGAGGGAGGCAGAGAGCAGAAGAGGGGAGAGAGAAGAGAGATTAGAAGCACTTTTCACCTCTTGGTCCCGTCAGTGCGATCAGCGCCGAGAACCGTGCTTCAAATCCAGTGTTATCGTTAGGCCCGATTCAAAGGAAGTCAAATAGTCTACTGAGAAAACAGTGGAAAAAGTAAGGTCCTAAAGAAGTAAGTGCTGCATGTTGAAACGTATGCATGTCACACCCCATTTGTCTTTCATATTGAAGAATAAAGCAGCCTGTCCCGCAGCAGTTATTATACACCATATTCTTTATTTTAAAAATGCAAGAAATTTGGCACAAAGAACAAAAAATCAACTGATGAAAAGCATTTATGTCATGGTTTAAATTAAGACCTTTGTAATGCAAGAATTACATCAGCAGTGGGCTTAGCTTAATGAAAATAAGACAGTGTTTTTAAAAACCATGAACGAACAAATCCTCTCTGCTTTCTGAAAGAGACAAAGGGCAGAAATAGATAAATAGATATCTTAAGCTGAAATCAGAGGAAATCACACTCTACTACCTGTAGGAGTTACTGAGCTTTTTATTCCACTGACAATTCTGTGTCAAAGAAGTAAAGCAAGAGGCTATTTTATATTCACATGTAGATTTTAAACATTTTCAGGGAATATTAGGTATTATGAAGTTTCTTCAATATTCTCATTGCTTGAACTTCTGAGTAAGATTAATTGAATTTTTAGCTTTTCTTCTCTTTTGATGTGTTTTTGTTTTCAGATTCACTAAAGGACTAGAAGTTCAAATAAGCTATTTTATCAGCCTTTTAAAATGTTTATCAGCATATTATTTTGATATAATGATGATTAAGGATTTTTTTAAATATTATTTTAAATGAGAAGAAAATGAATATGAGTGGTTTGTGGCTAGTAGTAATGAAATAGTAATAATTTGATTAATGTTAAAATATACGGGTAGAAAAAGGGAAATGGATTCCCTTCTCTTCGATATATACTGTTTTATATAAACTTTTGTCATCTATTCGTTGTGCACATTTTTATCTTTATGGGTCTGCCGAATGTTTTATGAGAATACGAGCAGCAATTCTCTGAAGTAAAAGAAACAGCGTAAGCAAGATAAAATAGAATAGATTTCTAGGGGAGATCAGTAGAGAGTTCAAAAGCTAGAAAGAGAACTTCAGTAGTATGGTGAGTATATTTATAT
Source organism: Oxyura jamaicensis (assembly GCF_011077185.1). Classification (NCBI taxonomy): domain Eukaryota; kingdom Metazoa; phylum Chordata; class Aves; order Anseriformes; family Anatidae; genus Oxyura; species Oxyura jamaicensis. Next base: position 136,394,540 of record NC_048894.1, on the reverse strand, counting down.
ACAATATCAACATTTCTTTACTGCATTTACGTGACAGAACACTGTAATGCGATTGGATTGGGTTCTTGTTTTGCTGTTATTGATGATGAATGCAACTGTTTTAGCCACTAAACAACATTTATATCGGGGGAGGCAACGTCCAAATATTGATGTGTTATTTACTCTATATAAAAATGCATAGACAACAAAAGTTGATTTTAATGGTATCAGTTTTCCAAGAAAAAAAAAATACTACTTGGTTTCTTTTTTAAATATGAACTGGTTATGAACTAATCATCTACATATTGCAAAATGATGTTATCTTAAATATTTGGGGATGCAAATATTTGAGATGGGCATACAGAGCACACAATGGGCACCAGTATTTATGTTTTTACAAGTCTGTTGGTTTTGAACAATATGATCAAACTAATGCCAATATTTGAGACAATGACATATATTAACACTTTGCCAATAGATCTGTTCTGAAGATTCCCTGAATTAGTTACGCAGAAGAGATTATTTCTGACAGAGGTAAAACTAGCTAGCCAAACCCTGAAACATCCTTATTCTTATCAAAATTTCTGGATTGGGATTTCCAGGATGATAATAAATTCCCTCATACTGCTCCTTCTTGTAATGCACGATAAAATAAGCCTTATCCCCTATGTTTATATGCACATCCAGTAATGAAGAGATGAATAGTAGAGGTTTTGTCAAAAAAAGATTATGTCAATGCAATAGAAAATAATAATTATCTTTCACTTTCAGGGGACTTCTGGCATCTGTTTCAGTTTTATTTTAAACAAGTGCAGAAAACAATTGACTTTCATTTTTCCACTTCCTTTGGGCTGTAGGAATGAAAGGGTGAAATGGAAGGATTTGGAAAGATGGGGCCTGATTCTGTACCCAGAGCATGTCAGCAACCACCCCTGGTATCAGTGAGACCTGCCTAAAAGCAGCAAGGAATCAGATATGCTGCTATTTTTGTTTGCACACACACAAAAATGTTTCTTATTAATCAAATACTACCATTCCTCTTGTAATTGATGTCTCTTCGGGAGGACTCAGAAGTATTGTTTGGAGTCTGCCCTGTCCTTGAAAAGAAGCAGACAATACACAGTGTTTACCAAGAAAGCCCTCTCTCTCTCTAAGTATTGTTTTCAAGGAATTTAGGTAGGAGCTAAACAAAACAAAACCACTATTTCAAGCTGTCTAAATAAAGAATATTAAAAAAAAAAAAAAAAAAAAAAAAAAAAAAGGAAAAAGGGGGGGAATTTCTTCCAAGAATTCTCTGCCTCCTTGATGTCTGTCCTGTCATCACAGATACCTCGATACCTTGTGCCTCCACCCTATGAAATATCCACAGTCCCCAGGAAATGAAGAAGGGTAGTACGCACCTTCCTACGGGCAAAAAGGGGAAAAATACACCAGATTTTCTTCATCCATGATTCAGGAGAAATACAGAGTACTGACAAAAAGCGGCTAACTGCTAACCCATTTAACAGAAGCCAATAGCCCATGCAGCGTTATCTGCCAGAAGGACACTTCTGCGATGTGGTGGCAGCAGCAAGGGGCTGGGGCCAGGAGCAGAAAAGGTTTTCTCCCACCCAGGGCTTCCTGCCATGTTGTGTAGAGCTGGCACGTAACGCCCTTTGCTACAGCAGTATGCTTTTTAAAAGTACAATGAATAAGAGGAACAGCCATTCTTATTGGAATAACTGCTACTTCTGCTTTTTCAGAGGACTTGACAGATGCCATTGCCAATATAAATATAACATTTCTTTCCTCTCTGCCACTTGTAGGTGGGTCAGAGTAGGAATCTGTTCTCCTGCCTGCCTATAACTTCCTAGGAAACACTTCCACTGATGGAAAGGGCATCGACACACAAATCTTTCATGCCAAGAGACTTTTTTTTTTTTTTTTTTTTTTTTGTGAGCAAGGTTCTGACAGTTGAGATTGTCAGGCTGGATCCTGCGTGAGATGCTTCATGCTGTAGTTTACAAAGCAGATATTCCTCCTGATGCAGTAGGTCAAAACAGCATGTCTTCAAACGTGGTCAACCAGGCATGGTTTCTGAAGAGCTGGCTACTCACCTGGTACTAAATTTCTTCCTTCTGCTAACTGCTAAATTGTGTTAGACACAGACAAAAACCCATTAGAGATTTTCCTTATATTAATTTTCTTAATATTAATTTTCCATGTCAGCAAGGGTTCTCTTTACCGCAAATATGTTTTGCAACTGTGGGCTGCATGGCTAGATCTGTATCGCAACTGCTATCTATTAAGGTATGAGCCACATCATGAAAATATTAGAGGATGTCTGTGTTAAAAAATGACTATCTCCTGTTTAAAGCAGATTTATATTAATAGAGATCCTAAGCCTAAAGTGTTTTGGGAAAACAATCCATAAGAAGCTTGATGTGGAGCTCATGTTCACAGGGCCTGATCTTTGCAAATGTGTGTGCTCATAAATAGTTTTATTTGTGACAGAAGCTTTGCAGAGTTTAACAGCTCACCCCGTCAGATGACACGCAAGCGTGTTTGCAAAATGGCCGTGCAGGCAGCTGTCTGAGCCTTAAAAACAGCACTTTGGTGCACGACAGAGGAAGAATCTCACCAGCAAAAGTTATTTGAACACACTCACATGTTTCTAGACTAGAGTAAAAGGTGATGCAGCTTTAGACTTGAAAGTTTTGGAGATTATTTGCTGCTAATCCATCACTATTAAAAGCTATAACAAGAACTCTGCCCATGCTGTAAAAAAACACCCCTAAGAACTGCCTTGACTCAAGGGCCTGGTAGCTGCCCACTTTGGGAATGAATGACCAGTGTTGACTTAGCCCAGCTGGATAATTAAATAACACTAAATAATAATTAGCAAATTAAAATTATAATAATCTTTCTTCTTGCTCAAGAGGGGAGAATCAGTTATAAATGCATTTTCCTAATACCGACCTGAATTGTATTGCCTCAAAACTTTACAGCTAGATGTGTGAATTTTTTTTCTGTAGAAAAGAAAAAAAGAAAAAAAGAAAAAAAAGAAAAAGAAAAGTCTAATTTTATATTCCTCGGCATTTAAAGCTGAGCCTGATATATGGATATATATTTACACACAAATGGATTTTTGCCCTTCCAGCTCCAGAGATTTCAATCTTTTCATTTGTAATTGCCTTGACACATTCCTGCTTCCATTTATTTTAATCATCTCAGATTGCGACTAGTATTTGGAAACTGGAGCGCTTAGGCTAATTCAGAAGTAGTTTCTGAAAGAAAAATGCTTTTATACAGTATTCTGCAACACTGCTGTTGTAACATATTGCAAATTGGTGGTGTTAGACTACCGTAAGTGAATACTACCACTTAACTCAGCCCTTCTGAAATGTTTACTTTATCTTACAAAAAATATCTAATTAAGCCCTGTGATCAACTTCATTACGTAAATGTTAGTTTCCCTGGGCTGGCAACATGGATACTGAGACACAGATGGGTTAAATGAGTTGTTAAAAGCCACACAGTAGCTGCATTTTTATTATAAGGGTTAGCTCGAAGGGTAGCTTCACTGATTTAAAATATGAACAAAGGAAAGAGAATCCATATGAAAAACAAATGAAAAAAACTTCACCCTCTGTGGACAAATTTCTGCTGAAAAGGATATGCGTAGTGATCAAAGCAAAGTTTAAAGAATGAGCGTCTGGAAAAAAAAAAGCTTTAAAAGATGTTTTAGTTATAATAACACAGTTATCCAAATGTCAGTGAATTTGATCAAAGCTGATCTGCAGAGCTCAGGTTTAGCATTAGGTGAGTCATTTTCTTTTATTAGTGATGCTTTTTCATTCAAATGGGTAAAAAGGTGAGAGTTTGGATATGTTGAAGGTTTCATTGGCTTACAGTAGGGACAGACAAATGAGGCCCACCTAGTTTTACAATCTGGCCCACAGCTACTTTGTTTTTAATAAAATGCAGCATATTGAAAGGGCATGTCTCAACATGTCTTGACCCATCCAAACTGGATCAAGATGGCGAGTCCCATATTGAAAACAAGTCCGCTCCCAGGATGGAGCCTGTTATCCCTGGGGAGCAGGAAGGGTCAACGCCGTGCCCATGGAGAAACCAGCCAGCCCTGCTCCTCCACCCCTCACCTAGGGGTTGTCGAACATCTTGACCAGCCTTTGTGCTGCCACAAGCTGTCCCAGTTGTGGAAAACAAAGAGCTGTCAAGTCCCCCAGGAATCACAGAACAATTTAGGTTAGAAGGGACATCTGGAAGACCTCTGGTCCAACGCCAGGTTCAAGTCAGTGGAAAGCCTACCTGATTTAGAGGTAGGGGCCTTCTCCCCACCTGTGCTTCAACCACACACGTATGAGAACAGGCTCTGGGGCTCCCCAAGGAGAAGGAATAATACCCCAGTCAAAAACTCAATTTCTCCTCCTATGGCCCCTGACCAACATCCCTCACTGCCAGTGAGGATTGTTCCAGAGCGCCTCAGCTGCTACCTGGCAAAGAAAGCCCCTGAAAAACAGGTTTTAAAATAAAATGTTTTTTCTTATTCCCTTTATTATGACCAGGGCGTTGCAGCATGCTCGGGGACTTGCTGGCATGCTTTGGCTGCAAACTGTGTGAAGGTACGACAGGGGGTTCTGAAGCAGTTTTGGTAGGGTGTCTACTTCAACGAGGCCCTGATCCTTCATCGATCTTGGTGCTATACAATATTACAGCATTAATAGCAGTGTTAAGGTTGAGAGCTTGGGGAGCTGCTACTTTTCACAGCTTGCGACTGAAACCGTATAACTGCACTTTACAGCGCTTTCTCTCATCTGCAATTTCCTGTTGCTGAAACTCGAAGAATTTCAGTCAGGCCATGTTGCTGTACGCAAGTGGCTGCGGGGCAAAGGCCAGGGAGCTGGGAAGCGCCTGTGCTGCTCTCTCACCTGGATCAGGATGTCGCTGGGGGGCTTCTGGGGAAGTTAACTAGTTGTACCCCAGAGTCTGGGGCACAAACAACTTACTGCAAGGCAAAGTAGCGTCAGCCTGCAGCTGGGTAGCTCTTGGGTGGCAAGCATCCATGTGCACTCTTGTAGGCAGCAGGACCCGGTAGCAAAAGCCAGACATCTCATCCTTTTGGTGGGAGAGAGAAAGTTAATTCGTGTTTATGAGGGGGTTAAAGAATACACAAGAGCAGTTTCTTGGCAGTAGTTGAGATGCTGAACTTTCACACTCCCTGTTTTCCCTGCAGTAACTTGTTCATCTGCCCATATCCTCACTTCCCAGTTGGAAAACACTCTTTAAGCAAACAAATTGAATGCTGCATCTCTAGGGCCAGTCTTCAGTGAAGGCTGCAAGGTCTACAGCTCCAGCCCAAGCTCCTGCATCATAATCACAGCTCATTTGTCATTTATTGTGTTATTTTAGGGGAATGAACCAATTGTGCCCCCAGGAAAGGACAGGACCATGTGACTACAGCATTATGTAATTTTCCATTAAAAACTTTGTATTTCTAGAGTTTGTTTGTTTGTTTTTATTTAGCTAGACAAATGAGACTCAGAAACATTTAAGTTGCCCATGAACTAGTGAAGAACTGTTCAGTTAGATAATTTTTATTTTTTTAAATAGCAGTTCAAAATATGAATCATGACAAAGACACAGTTGTAGCTTAGCAAGAACATGACGTGATGGCATGAGATGCCACAAGCCTCATAATGCAATGTTAATTTCAAGACCTACTTCTCTTTGGAAAAGAAATAAATAATAATGTGCACATTGTGAAAGAAGAGAAGGATCTAACTTGTCCACCCAGACTCATTTTGCCATCTCTGTAAGTGCAATCTTGGAAGATTCTGTGTTTTCCTAGGGTTTCTCTGTGGCAGTCCATGCCTTTGCTCTGCAGGATGGGGCCAGGCCTCTTGGCTGCCACCACTTCTGCCATGGAGTGGGAGGAAGAGTCCACAGCATGGAAATAGGAGGCAGAGGCACGGGGTGCTTGCATGGTGGCATGATTCACCCCAGCAGAACCAGCTCCTGGCCTGGATCTGGGAGGTGTTTACATTATACCCCAGTCAGGCGGACTTAAATTTGAGCTGAAAACCAGGGGCAGCCTGCGGGTGAGCCACCTTTGCATTGCCCTGTAGGCAGCCTCAGCAGGCCCTGAGGCCGGAGCCGCCTCTGAATCCCATCCGCCATCACAGTCAGGCTTTGGAGCCTTCTAGAAATACCCCTGAGAGTTTGTCTTCCCGCTGCCCTCCTTACCAGCCCCACACAGAGGCAGACAAGCCTGCACATCATGGATGCCTCAGGGTTGTTCTAGAAGTGCTAATTATTGCTGTCCCCAGGTCAGGCCTCAGGGGCAGGCCAGCAGGCAGCCTGTGACATTAGGTGGTGCCGAGTTTGCAGGCACCCTCGCCTTTTTCCTGCTCACACATCAAGCACTGGGCATCGCCACCCAACCTAACCTAGTGGGGCCCCTAGCAGGAGGGGTGCCCACAGGCCTGGGAGCATTTGCCAGCTGCTGAACCCCCAGCGAGTCTCAGATGAACAGAGGCCAGCTGTCTGAGTCTGTTTATCAAGTCAGAGCATTTACCAGGTTTAAATTAAAAGCACCTAATGCACACAACTTGTGCTGAAAATACCAAACCTGGGGTGGCTGTGCTGGTTTCACACAGAGATTTGAGCACGAGCTCTCCCCGTGTGCGCAGCATGGCACGTGCCTGCTTTGAACACGGGCGAACTTGCATTAACACGATGGGAAGGAGCAGCTACATTCTAGCACACCAGTGATCCATGCAAAATGGGTCACCGGGAGATTTAGAAACTGTACCTTTCAATCCCAGCCAAGGAGGTGCATCAAGGCACGCTGACGTGAAGCACGACTGACACACCTCGAGGCATCTTCAGTGCACTGAGTGGTGGTGATGCCAAAGGATGTCAGCTGGCAGTATCAGAGACAATGCCCTGTAAATAAGCTCGGAGGAAAAAGGGGGAAAAAAGAAATCTTACTTCCTCTTACGCTTGAAAAAAAGAAAACCAATCAATCAATCAATCAATGTCTCCTTCCTCCCCAGATGAATGAGCAGGTCTCCAAAATGCCCCGACGTGCAGAATAGCCCTCTCAAAGGAGCTGCGGTCTGACGCGCTGCCAAGGAGCGGGAGGCTCAGCACTGCCTACGGCAAGGCGCAGCGCCGGCAGGGTGCTCGGCGCCTGCACCAGGTGAAGTTCCTCGTCTGCAAAGCCAGAAGTCCAGGGGATTTTTTGCACAGAGGGGAAGCTGCAAGGACTGGGGTTTGCAGCCTTCTCCCAGGCTCAGCCCGCAACCCAGTGAGGCAATGGAGCCACTCTCTGGATCCGAGGAGAATTTCAGGGAAGGAGAAGTCCTGCTGCTGCCCCGGTCCTGCCGGGAGCAAGGTGGTGGTAGATGGGCCACCAAGGCCCAGAGACTGGCTCGTTTGCTCCCATGCATCCGGGGGACTGCCCAGCACCTTCCTTGTGCTTTCAAAGTTTTAAATCGCTATCTCAAGCCAATCTACAATGCAAAGTGTAATCCCTGTCATGGGAAAAAGGAGAGGCAGCGTCCCACTGGCAGTGCCATGCTGGCATGCACAGCTCTGGCTCAGCCATGTGGGGATGGAGGTGTGAGGTCCCCGTGCTGGGGACCAAACATTTTTGGGTCTTGCTCCACCCATCAGAAATTCCTGCTTGCCTGCAAGCAGTGGCTGAAAATTGCACCCTGCGAGCAGTGCTCAGTCTCCTGGGAGAGGCTGGGAGGAGTGGGGGGGAAGCCTATTCCTCCTGTTTCCTTAATTCCACAGATTTAAAAAAAAAAAAAAAAAAAAAAAATGCTGCCCTTGGCATAAAGATTTTTGCATTTCTTGCTTCTTCTCCTAGAAGACTTCAGGCAAAGTTTCACAAATAAACAGCTGCATCTGGATTTTTTTTAATAGAGTTTTAAATTAATGTTTTGTGCAGATGCCATGCCTTTATTTTGAATGTAAGCAAATGTTTTCTAATCTAAGTAATAACTTCAACAAAAATAACTTTTTGGTACCCTGTTTGCCATAATTACACTTTTATAAATAAGAAAAAGAAAATACAAGAGCTTCTGTAATCAGGGAGGAGAAGAGATGCTATGAAGAGGGAATTGTGAGCTGGAAACATATTAATATAAAAGCTACATATGCTTGTGTAACATAGTTTAGTAAAACAAAGTCACCCTTCTACACGAAGAGCCTCTATGCGGTTACAGAACCATGAGCACAGAGCTGGTGGAGGCTCTCCACCACCAGTGCAGCTCAGCTGGGGATGGCAGGCAGCTTTTCTTGTTCACCACAAACCTTTAGGCATGGCTCACAGGGCCATGCTGGTGGCTTTGTGCCAGACCTGGTGTCACTAAAGTGGCCTGGGTCTGCCTGTGGTACCTGCATGCACACCTGAGCAACATGGGGACATGGCATCTGTCCTTGCTGGGGAGGGCAAGGAAGGACTGGCAGAGTGTGAGAGGTACCAGGCAGGGAAAGAGGTGTGGGTTAGTGAGGAGAGGGGAGCTTGTGTGAGCTTGTAGCTGGAGGAGGCAACAAGTGGAAGCTGGAAGGGGTAGGTTCAAAAAGGGAAGGAGGTGGGAGGGAGAAAAAGTTTAAGTAATTAAAGATTTGGGTGCATTTTACTCAAATGGCAGGGACTGATTCAGATAGTGGGACCCACAGCACCACATGTCCCTGCCACGTCCCTGGGGTGCTGCTGTGCCTGGCTGTGGGGTCTCCTCCTTGGAGCCCTTCCGAAGCCGCCTGGACGTGGTGCTGGGCACCCTGCTCTGGGTGTCCCTGCTTGGGCACGGGTGGCACCGGGTGGCTCCAGAGGGCCCCGCTGGCCTCAGCCACTGTCACTCCGTGATTTTGTAGTCCTGGGGCGGGACTGGCACAGGGGATGGTGTTAGCAAAGCTGCTCTGGCATTGGGAATGCTGGCATGGAACAGCGTGGGCTGCAGGTGCTGTGCGGGAGAAGCCCTCATAGCAAAGCGTTGTGCACACACAGCTGAACCGAGCTGCTCCACCATCAGCCGCGACAGCATTCATTCCAGCAACTCATGTACAAAGAGCTCAGTTAGTAGATGTAACTTCAAGGACCATGATTTTTTGTTGTTGTTGTTGTTCTGATTTGGCCCCCAAAATGGAGATTGTGGCTGCAGTATCCTAATATCTGCCGCGTCTTGTCCCCAGCACGGCCAGCCCTTCTGCCTGCTGCCCACCACAGCTGTTTGCTGTCTGTAACGCAGCCGAAGGCACACAAGGAGCAGTGCCAGCGCAGGAGCAGGAGCCGCAGTGCGGGAAATAAAGGGACAGCAAGGGACAGAGGAGCAGGCAGAAGCGAGAAGCAGGTGCTTTGGGAAGCGGCAGGAGCACGTAGCTGTGCGCCGTGTGCTGGAGCAGAGCTCCAAGGGAGAAGAAAGGTACTTTGCACAGAAACAAATGGCAGTAACGGGGATATTACTGCGTTTAGTGTTTGCATTGGGAAATTCAGGATGGCACTTTATGGCCGTAAGAAAACTAGCCCTGCCCCAGAGATAGCTTTACAGAACCTGTTTCTCTTCCAAACAGGGCTAAACACAATGAACAGCGCATATATATTGTAACGTGTCTTTTATAGCTGTCTCCGAAGTTTCCCAACAAGAGATAATCTTTTAAAAGTGAATGGAGCATGTCAGTGCCATTGGAAAGTGTACTGATGTCAAAGAGAAACACTAAATCAACCCCTGACGTTTTAAGATTATAGCTACTGGTTTAAATTTAAAGTACAGCCAAGGGACTGACTGTTGGAGATACTTGTCGCTGCCCCCATTCAGCTCTTTGGTCTTTGTTCCGTCCGCTGAACTTTTGAAATCCCGAGAAGATAAATTTACAGTCTGTGTCTGCTCAGTGGGAAGACTGTTAAACAAGAAACCCCAAACAATTAAATAAAACCTTAGCTATATGCAATCGTTTTAATTCAGTCCTTTGATATGGTTCATCTGATTAAGTTTCTTCCAAACAAACTGCGCGTCGAGCCTGGCCTAGGAGCAGAATAAGCCCATATGTATCCTGACAGGGGTGTTTACTCGAGCAGAGCTATCCCAGCCTCGCTGCGCACACTCAGTTCTGAGAACAAGAAACTGGGGACACAAAAGGGCCTGGGGACAGGAACTCGGAGAACAATAAGGGTAGAGAAGCTTAGAGGAAATAACCTACTGGGAGAATGGGAATGCACTGGGAATAGAAAAATCAGTCAGACAGGAAGAAATCAGATATTGGGAAGATGCCCGCAGAGAGGGAGCAAGGGATGTCTGCAGAGAGAGGTTGGGGTGGAGGGGTATGCTGGGGAGGGAGGACACGCTGCCAGCCCTGGGGGAAGCAAGGGGGCCCTGGGGTGTGATAGCCCAGCAAGGGAAGGGGTGCCAGTCAAGGGGGGGAAGAGAGCAGATGGCCCTTAAATAAACTTAGACTAGGGAAGCTGTTCTTCAGCCAGCAGAGCCATATCTCTGGCTGCAGAGACAATTTTTTCCCTCCCCGTCTTGCTGGACAGGAGCAGACGGAGAGATAGGCCTTGTCCACCTAGGAAATTTTGGCTGGGTTTGAGATGGCCTCGGCTGCCACATTGGTGGAAATCCACCTGGCTGCCTTGGCCTGGGGCAGAGCGGGGCTGGCTCGGGGGTCGGTGGCCGTGTGCAGGGTAGCGAGCAGCAACGCAGCCCTTTCAGCACCGATGGCCCCACCACAGCTCAGGCACTGCTGGTTTTGGCTTGCTGCTCATTAACAGGGCTTGGGTTCCCTGCTGCAGGACCGGTGAGGGACAGGGATGGGGACACTGCAGACATCCCAGCCCACTCAGCATCTGCTGACCTACACCTGGTGGGACCTGTCCCCAAAACACGGCACATCCCAGAGCCTGGCACCCACTGTGGTGGGGCAGAGGAGCGGAACCCCCTTACTGAACTGGGGCCAGGGGGTCCCCCCCTGGGTCAGAGCTCGCTGGGGCGGGGGAAAGACTTCTCCTCATCTGGACCAGGCTTTGGGAGAGGAGGAGGGCAGGATGGGTGTCCCAGGCTGAAAAAGAAGAATGTGGGGGGGGTCCTAAATTGTGGGGAGGAGTGTGCTGGGAGCGACAAGGGTGGCAGAGGAGGGGATGGATGCACCTCCAAATCTCCCCACAGCTGAGGGGGAATGACATGGGGATGACTGGAAGCACTGGTGAGGGTGACAAGGGGAAGGAGGCTCCATGCCTCCAGCCTGCTACCTGCAAGCATGGCCCCCCAGGGAAGGGAAGGAGGGAATTGGGGGGGGGGGGAGGGTCTCCCGATGGGGTGAGCAGCCAGCGTGGTTCCCCCTTTCCTCCCGCACCCCCCTCCCCCCATGCTCGGTGGAGGGGAGGGGGTGAAGGACATGAGGGGGGGGGACACGGGGAGGGGGGCTGCCAGCGCCCCCGGCCCTCGAGGGGTCCACAGGGTCCCGGGGCGGTGCTCGGGGCTCACTGTTTGCTCGCCGAGTGGTGGGGAAGGAATCGTCTGCAGGATAAAGTCCCTGTCTACGCGGGTGAATTGCCTGTGTCCAAAGTCTAATGGCAGGGGACTATCTCCTGCAATCTCCACGAAAGGGATGACTTTTACAATACATGGGCTGATTGCAAATAAGTTACTAATAAGCCGCTTTGGCATAAGAAGGGCTCTATACATTATTTCCTAAGATCTGTTTATTTGCAAGTATTTCTTTCTTTCTCTTCTTTTTAGAAAAAAAAAAAAAAAAGTATTTCATTCGGGAAAATAATAAAAGTACAGAAGTTAATATTTAGACATTCGTAGTATTAAGTAATAGAGCTATAAACTCTCAAATACGGCACTTTCATTTTACTTAACAATAGATAACACAAAAGCAACAGTGAAACAGGCCAAACAAAAGCGATCACCAAAATTGTTGTGACAGTACAATTACCCGACTAGGAAATTTATTCAATATGCTTTACCATTGCATCGACACAGCAGGAAAAAAAAGCCCAAACGTTCAGAGAATAATACAACCAGGCAGGAGGTATTTGGAAAAAAAAAGAATTTATTTTGAAATACACTTTTTTAAAGAGATACTTTGACTCCCGGATTTGTTATCGCCGTGCATCTGACATGACAACACGAAACGAACAAACAACGAAAACCACATTTCTGTACAGAGCTCTAAAATGAGCCGCGAGTATCTACAAGGAGTAGCTTTACGCCTCGGTGTGGCTTGGAGAGGGGCCCGATCCTGCAGTCCACGCTCTCTTAAACGAGTTTTGCAGACGCGTGCTAGGAAAGATTGGCCCCTGAGCCTGCCCTGCGTTGTGTGTGTCTGCGTGTGTGTGTGTGCACGCCTGTGACTTTCTGCCATACAGTCCTTGAGTAAAATGAGCAACTCGGAGCTGCGGGCGCGGGTGCGGGGTCCCGGGCTGCTCTAGAAGTCCTGCCGGGGGGTGTGAGTTAGGCTGTGCCGCCGTAGATCACAGTTTCGCCTGAACACTTTGCCGCACTGCTCACAGTTGTAGGGCTTGATGTCTGTATGGGTAAGAAGGTGAGTTTTCAGGTTACTTCTCTGATTAAAGGTTCTTCCACATGTGGGGCATTTGTGTGGAGATTCCTGTTCAGATTTGAAGCAAGCAAAGGATTAATCCTTCACAAACTACCTGCCTTTCGCGTATCACTGCGCTTTTCGTTAGCAAAAACGCTTCGAAACGTCGGGAAAAGCGGCACGGGCGCGGGCAGACACCCGAGGTAGGACGGGGGGGGACACACGGCGACGTCGGCCGCGTCCTGCCCCACGCCTCGGGCGCTCCGGCGCCCCCCGCGCCCCCCAAACGCAGCCCCGGCCCCGCGCAGCCCCCGCCGAAAACGAAAAAAGCCCCGAAAGGGCTGCGCGGATAAAACCAAAAGCGAAGCTCGCTCCCCACCGCCTCCAGCGAGCCCGGAGCGGCCGCGGATTTGAAGCCCCGGCTCTCGCCGCCCCGCGCCGCAGCCCCGTCCCCGAGGCAGCCCCGAGCCGAGCCGAGCCGTGCCGGCGGCACACGAGCGGAGGAAAGGGGAGGGCAGTGCCGGGCTCACCTGCATGTGGAGGGTTTTGTGGACCGCCAGGGTCCTGGACTGGCAGAAGCCCTTCCCGCACTCCTGGCACTTGAAGGGTTTCTCTTTGGAATGGATGTACCTGCAAGGAGGCAACCGCGGGGGTGAGCGGCGCTGCCGGGACCGCGGGGGGACAACGCGGCTCCCCACCCCCCACATCCCCCAAACCTTCTTCCCGCTTTTGCTTATTTTATTTTCTTTTTGCCCTTTTTTACGGCGAACCCCTGCGGCTCACAACGTTGCCGGCGGTTCGCAGCCGCTCTGCGGGGCCGGCTCCGGGCCGCACGGCCGGGGAAGCTCCGCCGGCGGCAGCCGAGGCCGTTCTTCTGCCCGGCGGCAAAGCCGGGGGGGTCCCTCCTCGCCCTCCCACTTCCAGCAGGACCCCGCTTCGCAAGGGGTCTCCGAGCAGCCCCCCTGACGGCTTCACCCCCCCCCCCCCCCCCCCCCCCCGGAGCAGAGCGCGGGACCTCGCAGGGCTCGGCTTTTGGCAGCCGGGTGATTTGGGTTTATTTTGAGGGGGTCCCTGCTGCCTTCCCTCAGCCCAGAGCTCGAGCAGCGATGCGGAGGCCCCCCCCCCCCCCCCCCCCCCCCCCCCCCCCCCCCCCCCC
>NC_048894.1:136377191-136380750 GCF_011077185.1 Oxyura jamaicensis | reverse complement strand
CCCCCCCCCGCTTCTCCTGCCCCTCACCGGTGGTCCCGCAGGTGGTCCTGCCTCCGGAAAGCCTTGTGGCAGATGTCGCAGGTGTAGGGCCGCTCGTCCGTGTGGGTCCGCTCGTGGATGAGGAGATTGTAGGACTTGGTGAAGTGCCTGCCGCAGAACTTGCAGATGAATTCCTTTTTCGTCTTGGAGGGCAGGCGGCCCCGGGAAGGCTTTCTGTCCGGGGACAGCTTGCTGATCCCCGACAGGGGGGACGCCAGTCCGGGACTCAGCTTGGCCAGCTCGCCCACTTTCGGGGGGTCCTCCTGCGTGGCGGCCACGGCCAGGTTGGCAAAGTCAAAGCGCGGCCTGTCCTTGTGCAAGGCCGGGAGGACGTGGGCGATGGCCCCTTGCTTGGGGTGGAAGAGGTGCGTGGCGAAGGGGAGAGCGGGGAAGGGGAAGCGGGAGTCCACCAGGCCCTGGGCGGCCGCCATCTCCGTGATGGTGGAGCGGGTGATTTCGTGCACATTGGGGTAACCCAATGTCCAGTGGTTCATGTGCATGGTTTGCACGGCGCTCAGTCCGTACAGACCTTGCAGCTGGTCCACAGCTGCAGGGAAGGTGTTCACAGCCTGGAGGAAGGAGTAGTTGGTGAGTTGCAGGGATGGGTGCAGCGGGATGGGAGCCGGCAGCGCCTTGCTTCCCATCTTCCCGGGGCGGCGGAGTTGGTGCCTCTGCTGGCCTTTTGAGACGGGGACGAAATCCTAGGGAGAAAGAAAGGGGAAAAGGAGGGGAGAGAGACTTTTACTGAAAGCGGTGTGTTTTTTTCCCCCGGGGCCGAGGCGAGCAGCCGGGGCCGCTGCCGCGTTCCTGCCCCCGCTCCGCGTCCCGCCGGCGGCCGCCACCGGCGCGATGGCTGCGCCCGCAGAAACGAAACCGTGAAAAAAAAGAAAAAAAGAAAAAAAAAAAAAACAATAATAATCAAAATAGTCCTCTCTGAAGCACTCCTTCAACCGAAACTTAAAACATTTCTTTATTTAAAAAAAAAAAAAAAAAAAAAAAAAAAAAAAAAAAAGCCTGATTCCCATCAGACAAACCGTGGAGAAACGCACCCGGAACGCGCAGCCGGAGCCGCTCCGCGGGGTCCCCGCGGCCCCAGAACGGCCACCTCGGGGTCCCCGCGGCCTCTCCCTTGTCCTCTCCTGTCCCGAGCCGGCCCTCGGCCTCGCTGCCAGCCTCGGCTCGGCCTCCCGCAGCCCCCGGGGTGCAGAAGCCCCGACCCCGAGCCCTCCTTGGCAGGGACCCCCCCGGGAAGGCGCAGGGTGCGAGCGCAGAGCCCAGGCAGGGTCCGGGATGGTGGGGGGCGGCTTTTATTTTTATTATTATTTTTTTTTAATCCCCGCTCGGCTGCTTATTTTTCTTCCTTCAACACCAACCCATTTATCAAGATAATCGAGGGAGAGCGAAGCGGCTCCTGCCCCCCACACGCACACCTCCTTACCCCCGCCCCCCCACCCCCCCCACCCCCCACCCCCTTCCCCGAGCTGCCGGTCCTAAATAAATCCACTTTGCGCTCAGATCCCTTCCAGATGGCCCCACACAGCCCAGCCGAGCCACCCCGGCTGCGGCCGGCCCCGAGGCCTCCCCGGCCGTCGGTGGCTTTCCCTCGGCCCCTCCGGCCCAAAACCGTCGGGGCTGCTCCTCCCGGCGGCCTGCACCGGGACCCCCGGCGGTCCGGGGAGCCGCTCTGCTTCACCGAACTTCGGTGCCGGGAGCCCAGCGGCTGGCCCAAGCCGGGGAAAGGGGCTCCTGGCCCGCAGCGGAGCTTTGGGAGGGCCGCGGGTGAGCCAGCTCCTCTTGGGGTTTGGGAGCAGGGGCCGGCAAGACGCATTTTCAAACAATAAAAATAAAATAAAAATATAAAAGTATAATACTAAAAAAATTTAAAAGGCCTTATCTTTAAGAATAATTAAAAAATATAGATCACCACGTTAATAAAAATAGCTATCAGAAAATAAGAAGAGGAGTAAAAGGGAAGGTCGAGGCCGCCGAGCTGGCCCCGCACGGAGCCCTCCAGGCCGCCGCAGGGCTGGGGCTGCCCCGTCGGCTCCCCGCAGCCTCGGACAGGTTTCGAAACCCCTTCGCCCCCAACCTCTGCACCGCTCCGGGCTGGCCCCGTGGGGAAGAAACGCGGAGAAGCCTCCCGGGGGGGGCATCCCCGAGCGCTCCCCGCTCCCATTTTCGTTTTCTTCGGGCCGCGGCTCGCCGCTGCCCGGCTCCCCCCGTTTGCTCCCGCAGCGAACCCAAGGGCAGCGTTATGGGGGTGACCCCGCGCACACGGCGGCGTTTTAATTTCTTATTTTTTATATTTTTTTATTCGGGGAGGTGGTCGCACGGAAACCCTTATTTTTAAAGACCTCGGAGCGCCGGCTCCTTGCTCCCACTCTGCCAGGGAACACCGCGGAGAGGGGAAAAACCCTCCCTGCCTCGGCGGGCTCCGGGGCTCATTTGGCACCGCGAAGGGACCCCGCAAATCTCGGCGAAAGGAGCGCGCCCAACGCCGAAACCCCCATTTTTAACCCCAATTTTTCCACGTGCCCCCCTTGCCCCAACCGCACTACGCCTGGCGCTGCTCGTTCTCGGGAGGGGGAAACCCCATTAAAACCTATCGAAAAAAAAACACCGCCGAGCGTCCCCGTGCCGACTTTTAAGGCCAGTTTCCACCAAGGTGAAGGGGGGAAAGTCAACCAAAAACGGATGTTACTTAAACCTTGGCACTTCCTTTTCCCTTCCCATCCAGGGCGCTTCGTTGAACGACGCCTGCTGTCTCCGCGCCGAACCCCTCGCTACCTGCCTGCCCCCGACCCTACCCGAGCCGCCGTTCCCCTTCCTCCTGCTCTGATTTAGGGCCGGAGAACGGCCCCGGAGCTCCCCGGCTCCCCTCCAGCTCCCCTCGGCCACCCCCGGCTATTTCCACGGAGCCGGGGCTTCTCCAGCGAGACCCCGGGAAAAAATATATATATATATGTATATATATATATAAATCCCTCCCCGGCACGAATTTGGTCTGAACACCTCCACCGAGCTTAACGGGGTGCGGTGGGAGAGGAAAAAGGGGGTGCCCAAAGGGTGGCACTCCGGGACCCCACGGCCGAGCCGCCCCCCTCCCACCGACGGCACCGGGCAGCGTTTACCTACCGCAGCGGGCTGCTCCTCCCGGGCCTCCCGGGGCAAAAGCGAGGCGGCACCTTCACGGAGCCATTACATCCACAGCAAGGAGGAGGGGGGAGAAGCTCAGCGGGGCCGGGACCCGGCGGCGGCCGGCATGGTGGGGACGTGGGGGGCTGCAGCTGGCGGCCGGGGTCGGGGGGTCGGGGCGGGGGGGCCGCGCGTGTCCCGGTGTAAAGCCGCCTCCTGCCTTCGAGCCCGGCGAGGCTCGGCGCGAGTGTGAGCCGCCCCCTGCCCGGTCCATCACATTTCAGCGGTGAGTGGTGGCGAGGAGCCGCTGTCCCCGCCCGCCCGCCCGCCGCCGGCCCACCCCGCGGCGCGCTCAGCCCCGCGCTCGGGGCCGCGCACCCGCCCC
>NC_048894.1:135874584-136029473 GCF_011077185.1 Oxyura jamaicensis | reverse complement strand
TCCTTCCTTCCTTCCTTCCTTCCTTCCTTCCTTCCTTCCTTCCTTCCAAGTCAAGTCATTGGAAGGATGGCTGGGAAGAGATTTGAATACTGATTCAAGAGACCCATACCTTACTTGGATTCCAAATTCCCAAGGGTCTGAAACAAGGAGCTGTGTTTGTTTGCCTGACAATGAAGGGGATAGTTCAGTGCACGACTGTGAAAATTGGATGAACATGTTTGCATTTGCTGTAAATGGGATTATTGTTGGAGAACACGGTCTGTCACTTTTAATAGCCCTGACAAGTGCAAAAAGAGAAAATAATGGGCGCAGGTGTTCACACAAAGTTGTTATATAATTGTGTGGAGAATTTAACAGGACTAAAGTGTAAGGAAGGATTATGTTTTTCCATATGTTTTTATTGCATAGATTATGAAATTATGTATTGCATCCTATCAAAACAGCGTGCATTGGTCATATTGGTAAAATAAAGGGGTGAGCCTAGCTTTTCAAATGGTCAGTCTGCTTTTCTAAATTGAATCTTGTCTTTCAGGGCTAGAATGTGACTTCTGGCACGTGAAGCACAGCTAAAGATGCACAGCCTCAGCCTTGTGGTGGGTTTAGGAGAGGTTATGACTTGAAAGCCCACCCCTGAATTGCATCACACAAAATTTGCCAGTTCTTTGCTGGTTAAAAGCTGATCCCATCAGTCACCCAGCAGCTCTGACAAGCAGCATGTTGTGAGCTCTACCCATTCCCTGCTCAAGTGCAGGGAACGGGGACAATCAGGGTGCAGCTTCAGTTGTTCCTCTGTGCTGAATGTCTGCAGAGGCCACGCAAATCCCAGGCTATCAGGGAGATGCGTGCTTTCTCTAAAGGTCAGCAGTGCTGCTGGTTCAGCTTCATAAGAAACAGAGTTCAGAGAATTTAACAGAATGATCCATCCCAGGCTATGCCAAATAGTATCCACGTACCACTTGTTTTTTGGACTTCGGTATTATTGTTTATCTTTCTTCATTCAACGGAGGTCTTTCCATTACTTCCTCCCACTTGATCTTACATCGTCTGCAATAGCATACATAATTAGTGCACTTTTCTCTCTCCCTCAGGGAGGGAGACTCCTCTGTTAGTAGGCCAATGACGGTGTTATTACCATTGCATTTGAGGGGACAATGTCTGAAGTTCTGCAACGCCGGGAGAAAGTTGCTTTGGGATTTCTCTGCAGAAATGCATGTGCCTTTGCAGAGGACCACCAGTACATATTGCTTGCAGCTGAACTTGCAAGAGACCACATCCACGATCCTAGCCAGACCCTGCTGTGAAGCAAAACCTGTTAACTTGCCTGGCTTTCCTCAAGCCTGTACACATTCTGCTTGTGCCACAGTTTTGGCTGTCAGTGATGCAGCCTCAGGAGCTTCCTGCCTTGCCCTTTGCCTCTCCCCTCCCCAGTTCCCAGCTCGTTCCTACCCACAGCAGGACATCCCATCACCTGTGTCAGCACAGCTGAGATGGCATTATGAAATGAATCACCGGCTTGAGTTAAAAACAACTCTAAAAACAAAACAAAAAAGGCTCAGGGTGGGAACTGCTTTAGCTGCCATCTCTACTGAAGTGGATGTATCATGAAATTATGATCCCAGCCAAAGCAGGACAATTAGACTGTTAATCCAGCCATGACTCAGTAATCTGTGATCACATGTCCAGACTCAAAGGAAATAAGGTTTCTTCATGATCTTGCATATTTTTCATCTTCTAGATCACTTAGGATTTCTCACGTGCTGGGTTTGTTTCATTTTCCTCCAGGTCCCAAATGATGAAGCTGCTCTTCGTTTTTGTAGCTACGTCAGTGTTCCACCAGTGACTCCTCTCCTGTCTTTCACGCTCCTAATGTATGCCTCCAAATACCTTTAACTGTGATTCTGTGAACTGGTGTTTTCTTACAGAACCTAATTACATACGCACAAGAGGAGGGTGGTGAGAGACCTCCTCTGAGACCACTGCTCTTCAGATTCAAATGAAATGATTTCCCTCTCCAAGTAGGGAACTTTGTGGTTTCAAAGTTGGAAACTTTGCTCCTGCCCCATGATCAGCCAAGCTGATGTGAAGGCCGGGTGGGAGAGGCACCAAGGGAAGAAGAGCGGCCCTGCTTTCTCCAGCACAGCCACCTTCACTGATAAATGAAGCACCAGCCTGGAGAGTCCTCGGGCCAGAGTGAGACCAGCCTCACCCCTCAAGAAGTTGATCTTCCTGGCCCAGCTTGGCCACTGGGGCAGGCAGGAGGGTTGGATGTGTCTGCGATGGCTCCTTTGGAAATGGTGGCATCAGCTGCTTCCCTAATCTGTGTTTTTTTGTTGTTTGTTTGTTTTTTCCTACTGTATCATGGTCTAATCATGGAGAGGAGCACAGCACCCCTTGCAGAGGCAAGAGCACTTGGCCTGCATGCCAAACACAGCCTCAGTGCCTTCGCCATGCTTTAATTCTGGAACAGTGCATTGTAAATGCACATGCACTCGAGCTGCTGACTGATTTTCAGTGGCCATGTAATATTGTTTAAGGAATTTTCAAGGGGCCAAAGCCTTTCCTTACTAATAGTGTTGACTTCATCTGACTTGTGACAGCCCTTTGCCTTTATGAGGGACATTTTATGAACCACAGACTCTCATAAGATACCCGCACGACCACATAAGGGAGATATGGGGTGTGAAGGACAAGTCCAAGTGCCTATTTCTGCATCTATTTCCCCACATATCCAGACTTAGGGTCACAATTTGGGTCCCAGTGACTGGTCTCTGACAGAAAGTTCTTTCAGAAAGGCATTTCTTTCTTTGTTTTCTTTAAAAACACTTCACATCCCTGGAAAGAACAAATTCTACAAGCTTTTAAGGGAAATACTACATAGCAGTACTGTGCTGAGGTTGCAGAGTACCCTTACAAATAGCTCCCTCTTCAGGAGCTGTGCAGGACTCCCAAATTTTGCGAGATTTCAGAAAACATGGCACAGGCAAAGAGAACTGCACTGAGGAATTCACTAGGCCCACTGAGTTTTACACTCTCGTGAGTAATTTCAAAACACGAGAAGAATATTTGAGATGACCACAAACAACTGGGTAAAAATTTAAAGAAGTAAAAGAAAAGACACAAGTTGGCTGTAGGAATAACAGCAGTTCACCTGAGTGCTAGGACACAAAAAGGAAGAGGAACAAGAAAAGAATGAGGCATGGAAGGGAGTTTACTTTTCAGCTGCTAAAAATAAATAAATAAATAAAAAATAATAAAAGTTTTACTTTTGTAAATACTTGATAAGGTGTGTGACCATATACCAGAAAAACAAAACAAAACAAAATCTGTGTGAAGGCATCCATACCAGTAGAAAGGCACGTCAATATATTTCTAGAAATTATTTCCCTTCCTTAATCAAATTAAACTATATTCACATAAGCATACTACTGTAACTGATTCCAGTATGTTTTGGCTTTGCTTTTCAGTTTGTTGCTACATAACCCGCATTGACAAAGGCATTACACTTCCGAAAGCCAAGAAACACAATGCTCTCCCCTGCTTATGCCAACCTAGGCAAATCTAGAAACACTTTTATGCTAGCTTTGTAATTTCATCATAAAACACATACGTTGAAATGCACATGGTGCGGTATATCCTAAGAACACGAAGTCATACCAGCAGAAGACCTACTGTACTGCAGGCAGACTTCCCTGACCTGATGTTCCTATCAGGAAACAGTATAATTTTGGAAAGAGTTGACTGTGGATGAGGCATGATTCAGCCGACCTGTAGATTTAGAGGTAGCATAGCCAGTATCACCTCTGCAGCAGTGATGGACTGGGCTGACTGACTGCATGCAGAGGTGCCAAAGATCCATAGGAGATGTTGGATGCCTTCTCCCTTATACCATCAGCCCTTAGGGCGCCATAGAAACGCAGTGAATGCTAGCAAGGACAGTGTCTGACTGTGGACAGAGAAAGCAAGCATCTGCTCCTAGACAAAGTGTTGTGGAGAGCACAGAGGCTTGGGCTCGACCCCGGGCATCCTGGGCCAGACCTCTGGGACAGGCTGGGCCTCTCAGCTGCTGCAGGGTTTCACAAAGGAACACCCCCAAATAACAGCCCAGCTCCCAAATTCACCTCACTCCCTGCAGTGTCCAGGCAGGCATTACCTGAACCCATCCTGCCTGCTCCTCCCCAGTACCGACGCTGCTCTGGGATGTCTTCCTCTGCTGGGCAGCACCACGGGACCTACTGTAGTTCCAAAGCTTTTAATTAAAAGACCTTTGTGTGGATTCTGACTCTGTGCTTATTGGCAGGTTGTACTGGGCACGAACCCACGGACAACACTGCCACGGCTGCAATTTTCTCACATCCTAACTGTATTCTCCAGTAGCGTGTACTCAGAAATGTTCTCAGTATTTTCAAAGACAAGTCTTTCCAAAGCCCACAGGAGTAGGACTTGGTTTCTGTGTCCTGTTTTGAGATGAAGAGGGAGAGGAGGGGGGGAGGAGAGGCATTTGCCTTGAGCAGAGGGTTTATGAAGCGTGCCCAAAGCTCAACCTGCCAACATGGGCAGCCTACAAAGGAGCCACCCTGCCCCCGCTGGGACATGTAATGCCCGCAGCTCGGCACTGGAACCCCGTTCAGTCAGAGGCTGCCCATCAGCGTCCCTTCCCCTTCCTCACAGGGGAAGGCAGCCCCCCTGGGCCCCTCCTTGAGTGGTGCCTGAAGCCTCCCGGAGGCTGTGAAGGGAAAAAATTATCCAGATGCAGATTATCTTGAGCATCATCATGCGGCAATTGCAGGGCAAGCAGGCGATCAGGTCCAGTCAGCATGGGTTTATGAAGGGCAGGCCCTGCTTGACGAACCTGATCTCCTTCTATGACAAGGTGACACACTTAGTGGATGAGGGAAATGCTGTGGATATGGTCTACCTTGACTTCAGTAAGGCTTTTGACACCGTCCCCCACAGCATTCTTCTCAGGAAACTGGCTGCTCATAGCTTGGACTGGTGTATGCTTCGTTGGGTTGAGAGCTGTCTGGATGGCCGGGCCCAGAGAGTTGTGGTGAATGGAGTCAAATCCAGTTGGAGGCCAGTCACTAGTGGAGTCCCCCAGGGCTCGGTACTGGGACCAGTCCTCTTTAACATCTTCATTGATGATCTGGACGAGGGGATTGAGTGCTTCCTCAGCAAGTTTGCAGACAACACCAAGTTAGGTGCGTGTGTCGATCTGCTCGAGGGTAGGAAGGCTCTGCAGGAGGATCTGGAGAGGCTGGACCGATGGGCCGAGGCCAACAGTATGAAGCTCAACAAGGCCAAGTGCCGGGTCCTGCACCTGGGGCACAACAACCCCAAGAAGAGCTACAGGCTGGGAGATGTGTGGTTAGAAAGCTGCCTGGCAGAGAAGGACCTGGGAGTAGTGGTTGACAGTCGGCTGAATATGAGCCAGCAGTGTGCTCAGGCAGCCAAGAAGGCCAGCAGCATCCTGGCTTATATAAGAAACAGTGTGGCCAGCAGGTCCAGGGAAGTGATTGTCCCCCTGTACTCGGCTCTGCTGAGGCCGCACCTCGAGTACTGTGTTCAGTTTTGGGCCCCTCACTACAAGAAGGACATGGAGGTGCTCGAGCGAGTCCAGAGAAGGGCTACGAAGTTGGTGAAGGGTCTGGAGAACAAGTCTTACGAGGAGCGGCTGAGGGAGCTGGGACTGTTTAGCCTGGAGAAGAGGAGCCTCAGGGGTGACCTTATTGCACTCTACAGGTACCTGAAGGGAGGCTGTAGCGAGGTGGGGATTGGTCTATTCTCCCATGTGCCTGGTGACAGGACGAGGGGGAATGGGCTAAAGTTGCACCAGGGGAGGTTTAGGTTGGATATTAGGAAAAAACTTCTTTACTGAACGGGTTGTTAGTCACTGGAATAGGCTGCCCAGGGAAGTGGCTGTGTCACCACCCCTGGAGGTCTTTAAAAGATGTTTAGATGTAGAGCTTAGGGATATGGTTTAGTAGAGGACTTGTTAGCATTAGGTCAGAGGTTGGACTCGGTGATCTTGGAGGTCTCTTCCAACCTAGAATATTCTGTGATTCCGTGAAAAAAATAGGCGTTTAAAATCGCTCCGTGATGCACAGGGCACCGTAGGGCGCGAAGGATGAGGCAACACGACGAGGAAAGCAGGCGAACAAAACAACCCCATCGGGCCACTGAAGCGCGGCCGCCATTTCGCAGAGCATCCCCCCGCCTTGCCCCGCCCCCTCCCTGCGCTAAGCCAATGGAAGCCGTGCGCGGGGCAGATTGACAGCCGGAGGGCGGGGCGGGGCGGGACCGTGGCGCGTTCGCGCCTCTCGCGAGAGCTGGCGCGGCGGGGAGAGGCGGCGCGTGTCGGGGCTCCTTCCTTTGCCTCTTGGCGGCCATCTTGGCGGCGGCTCTGCGGTGAGTGGGGCCGGGGACGGGCGGCGCGGGGGGGCTCGAGGGGTCGCTAACGGGCGCTAACCCGACCCCCGGTCGTCCTCTGTGTGTGTTCCAGTTCCCGCCCCAGCCGACGCCAGCCAGCAACATGGTGGCCGCCAAGAAGACGGTGAGTGGCGGCCGGCCGCCGCGTGGCCGCGTGGGGTGGCGGCCGGGCCTCTGGGGGGAGCCGGGGGAGCCTCTGAGGGGATCCGGGGGGTTTCTCAGGGGGCCCGGGCACGGTCTGAGGTCCTTCTGTCACGATTTTAAGGCTGCTTCAGCAAGCATGGGTTTCTTATTAGGTGGTGGCGCTTGCTGTTCGTTGTATGTGCGCCTAGTTATCGTGAGCACCACGTTCTCGTGTTGCGGGGGCTGCTCGTTTTGCGTGCGATTATTTGATTTTGCCTCCTCGCTTAATGCTGTCAGTATGTGCCCTGGGAAGTGCCATACGCCAAACCTGGCTCAGCCTTGTAAGGTGGAGGTGGTATGGATTTCGACTTGACTTAGCTGAGCTTTGCAAAGGCACGTTGCTTATGCCATGATTCGGTTGATGTACATAGGTAACACCAGTCGTGCTTTTTTCCTGCGTAACTGGTAAGAGGTATATTGATAAAGTTGTGCAAGCATAGTATCAGCATCCCTGATCATGGGGTTCTGGCTCTTCATTCTGTATTGCAAATAATAAGTCATGAAAAGATTGCTTGTAGTTGAAATTTCTTCACCTTATGTTCTGCCATTTTGTGAAAGGCTAAGTAGCATTTAATAAAACATTCTTTTATTCTTTTTTATTATTATTATTTTTTTCTTCAGAAAAAGTCTCTGGAGTCCATAAACTCTAGGCTTCAGCTGGTTATGAAAAGTGGTAAATATGTGTTAGGCTACAAACAGACTTTGAAAATGATTCGACAGGGCAAAGCCAAGCTGGTCATCCTCGCCAACAACTGCCCGGCTTTGAGGTAAGCAGATGTATGAATTACTGCTTCTTTTTTTTTTAACTAAGACAAATGCTTTGTATAAATACAGCATGTACTTCATGTGAATTGGTAATACAGAGTAGCTTGTTGGCATATTCTGTAACACTATGAATTAAACATGGTTGTTTGGTGTATACAGATTACAGGTCTGGATGTATAAAAAACCAGCTGGGAAGAATTTTAAGCTTTCTAATACCAAGAGTTCACGTTAGAGAACATACTGTGAGTTTTTTCACATCGTGATAGCATTCACTGAAAGTATAGTGGGACTCAAAGTAGTATATCGGAAAATAATTTTACAGGTCGGAAAAAGTGGTAGTTGACACTGACTTAAAATATATTTGAAGCATAAGACATTTGCTGTCAAAGTTAAGTTATAACTTTAAGCTCCTGACCATACAAATACTTTTTTTCAGAACAAAGTCTTTAGCAGTTTCCATCTCCTGACATGTTCCTTGTTGAATTTTGGGGGCCCTTTTTGTCATCAAGGAGTATCTGACAGATTAAAGAAAGTGTAGATGCAGAAATAACATAGGGCACTGTTATGTTTGCTTGCAAGAAGTGGATGTATTTTTCTGGGAGGGAAGGAAAACTGTAGGGTTTAAGCGTGGTTGAAGGTAGCGCTGCTTCTGATGTATTATGGTCGATGAGAATTGTTTGTCAGTGCTTTAATACTCAGTTTTTGAATCTCAGAAAATCAGAGATCGAGTACTACGCTATGCTTGCAAAGACCGGTGTCCACCATTACAGTGGCAACAACATTGAGTTGGGTACAGCCTGTGGCAAATACTACAGAGTGTGCACGCTGGCCATCATTGACCCAGGTACGTGTCTGCTGCCGTATAATGACCAAGCTGGGTGTGTATCAGTGGTTCCTTCATTCTCCAAGCACTGCTACTCACTAGCAAGTAATGTGCAGGTGTGATGTAGCTTTGCTCTGCCTTCATTGGGCTTCATTCTTAATTTCCTCTGCCCAAGATCCCATTCTTTTGGGAGTCCTAGGTTCTTAGAACTTAAGAGTTGCTCTTCCTTCAGTGTGCATATAGCTCCTTTCATGGGTAAACCTTGGGAGCCTGCCTTCTGTCTCCCTGTCAGTCGGTAGTGAGATTGACTGCAGTGGCTGAGAAGCAACTTAATGGTACGTGTGTGTGAGCCCACTGCTAGGACATGAGCTTGGGTGCCGTGCTGTCTTTGTCAATTGGGTTTGAACTTTGTTAATCCAAGACAAAGGATCTCATCAAAACAAATTACTGTGAGTTGTCTTGCTTCCCAGGGTGAACTATATGAGAATAAGCTACATGCAAGTGGATACTAGTCCAGTACCAGAGTTGAAAATCATATTAAGTGATAACTGTAAATTGGTGCGTAATTGCTGTGGCTTGGTAGCACTCTGTTCCAGAGTTGTTCAAGTTCCTTGGAGTGTCTGCTTATTACGGGACTTCCCATCTTCTTTCCTTAGTCTTGTAGGAGAAGAATCAAATTATCTTCCATTGCTTTGTTTGACCAAGAGTTATCTTAATTAAATGCATTTATATGGATTTAATGATTTTTAACTTAAATGTTCCCCAAGTGACATCAGTTTGAATTCATTCTTTCTTTAGAAACCTTTATTTAACTTGTTTGTATTCAAATAGTAGGTAAAGCTTTGTTTTCAAAACACTGCTTTTAGGTTTGTTTTATTTTTTGGCTGCCATATTAAGAGCTTTATGTTAAGCTAACTGTGAGATAAAGAACTGAAACTGAAAATTCCTGCTGTGTAGTGCAATGCGAATATTCTCGCTGTCCTGATATTCTTGTGATCAGGGGAGGCTAGACATTCGCTATATTAAAGCTGTGCATTGTGTCCTCCAGGACTAGATTGTCACTCTAGTACTGGCTTTGTAAATGCTAGTGACAAGTACATAATTATCATAAACATACTGAATATCAATTAGCAAAAATGCAGTTAAAAATACTTTTATCAAGCCATCAACATTACTTTTTTATAAATACACCATTTCCATATTACTTTTTCATTTTCTTTGTAGAATCTTTTATTTTTTTGCATATTTCTGGAAATGGATCTTTCTGCAGGTCTTCTTGTAATGTCGTATTTTTGTTTTACAGGTGACTCTGACATCATTAGAAGCATGCCAGAACAAACCAGTGAGAAGTAAATGCTGTAATGGTGTTCTTTCTACAATAAAACTGGTTACAGATCTGTTTTAAGAAAAACTCGTATTGTATTATACATACTTTTCTGGTTTTAGGGAACAAACTATATAAATGAAGATTCTTTATCACCACTGTGTTTTTTGTTCTGTGAGAAGTTACATTTGCGGGACAAAACTTGCCTCTTGCTTTCTGTATGAGCTGTGTCTCTTGAGAAGGTGAGTAGGAGTTGACCACAGTGAGCACGGTGTCAAATCCCAACAGGCTGTGACTCCCTTAGGTTTTGTTTTTTTGGGGTGCTAATGGGAAAACAAGTCATACTGTGAGGTACAGTAGCAAATTTGGGATGTTGCTGGGGGATCCCAGTGGCTTTACTTAGAAGTGTGAAAAAGCTTATTTTAGCATTTTTTCACCTAGTCAGTCACAAACTACTAATGCATATTCCTGTATTTTCATTCCAAGAGAAAATAAGTACATGTGTTACTGTTGAGGACTTTGGCGTTTTCTGGATTTGTCTTTTTTTGTGTGTGTGAGACCACAGTTGCAGAATGTTCCTTAGTATTAGTGGCTACTAAAAGGGGTGTCGGCGCTCTGCTGACGTGCAGTGAAAGGAACATGTAATAACAATCGGTATGAACCAGCAGTCTCACAAAATTTGCATTCTATTTGCCAAAGAATGCTAAAACAGAATACGTGTTAAACCTTGTTACTTTGTACATGTTCATACTCATTTTATCTACGATGATTTAATTTTGCTGCAACTACTTCGGTTTCTGGAGCAGAATAGCTAAAATGGTGTGCATCAAGTTGGAGACAGTAAAGAGGCAAAACAATGTGTCCAAGCAAAGAAGGAATTGCTGGTGCCTGTACCTATTAAACCTCAGATTTTAGGTCAGTTCACAAAACAGTTCTGGTGCTGCTGTTGGTGTGAAAATAGAGCTAGCAGAAGGGTGTGTTCACCGCTAAGGAGCGGGAGTAAAACTTTATTAAAGCACTTCAGTTAGCTAGAATGGCTGGAAGCAATTTGCTGTTTCATTTTCATCTTAGCTTTTGTCAGACAAGTGTGCAGCTAATTGTATTGCCCCAAAAATGTCTTCACAATTAAAATAGTTGCATTCAGAAAAATGAAAAAATCACTGAGTGCTGACCAGGAGGAGGGTGAGGTAACTTGGTCTTGTGGCTACAGAAAGAGTACTTGGAACTTCAGATGGCGGTACTGGGATAAGCCGTCAGACTCCTTGCTTTGCTCATTTGCATTCATCACATTTTCAACAGACATAAATTCATATTTTTACTTCCAACCGATTTCAGTAGTCTGCACTTGTTGGAAAGAATGTATGAAATCCAACTGCTGCGAACGCCGTCCCACTGTTCTGTTCTTACACATGCATGTATATACAACTACACGTAGGCACACAGGGTGCTCGAAATAGCAGAGTGAGTGGAGGAGGGAAGTACAGAAAAGCAACCCAAATAAATTCATTCCTTAAAAATACTTCAAAACATGGAGGTTTCACATCAAAAATAACAGCATTTTAATGTTTTGCATAGCTTATTTCAGTTTAGTTCTACTGAATTGGAATTTTTGCTAGTTGCTAAATTGTTTATATATAAAACTTAAAAAAAAATCTTATCTGCAATCAATGCAAGACAGAACACATAGTATTACAGATGCAGGAGTCCAAAATACTCTTACTTAACTTGAGACAAGGATTTGTTATTTTACTTCAAACTGATTTAACAAAATAGCTCTCGCAACTTTGTATGTATAAATATACAGTGTAGTGTACACGTGATACTTTGGTCAGTATTTTAGCCTGTTTTCCAAGTCTTCCATTCTCTTCGTCATTTCTTCCAGTAGGCAAAAGTTAAGGAAAGAACTAATGATGGCATACAGTATTAAAAAATACATCAGGTGTCTGATCAGTCGGGTATTGCAGAGCATGGCATTACATAGCATGGAATAAAATGGGAAATTCGGAGGGTTTAGGAAGGTTAGTTACCTTTTGTTTGGGAAATGGCTGGGTATCAGCGTGTTCATGGGAGGTGGTAAGCGATTGCCTTTGCATTACTTGTTTTCTTTGTCCTTCCACTTCTCAAATAATTTTTTATGTTGACCTGCAAATTTTCTTGCTATAATTCCTCCTTTTCTCTTCCCTGTCCTACTGGGATTTGGGGGAAAGGGAAAGTGTGGTGGTGTTTACCTGCCCACTGGGACTGATCTACAACACCCCCCTTTATGAAATAACTGCTTTACATGGAATAATTTAAAACTAATTAAATGAGCAAAATGTGATTCCTTGCCACTGAAGGGTTCTCCTTGGGACGATGGGAAATAATGGTGGGGCTGGCTGTTGAGATCCACAAAACAGCTGAACATAAGGTGTGAGCTGGTAGGTGTACTCTTAAGGAGCTACTAAACTGGGCTTGGTGGACAACATTCTGGGATTTGCTTGGCTATCAGTTGCTGAAATCTGTGTATTTTGGGGTATCTGACAGACATGCAAAGAATGTTAGTGATGGAAATTAGGGGAAACGGGACAAATAGTTGAAACGGGACAAATAGTTTTGTGGTTGATGGTTGAGCTGGCTTAAGGGCACCACTTATCTCTCTCACACCTGATAGTGGAGTTCTTGGGCAGGCAAGTTAGGCAGTTTCAGGATAGCATGTATAGCATTGCGACTTCATAGTGAAGCTTAATTTTGGGAATTCAAATCTATCAATCTACGCTTCTTTTTCTGTGTGCATATTTGTTCATGCAAAAAATAATTAGACACTATGTCCTCTGCTTCCTCTTCACTGGGAATCGTACTTTAAGCACCTTCCTGCCTCTGGTGCTTTGCCTAGCAGCTCGGAAGGGAAATATCTCATGATTCCTGTTGCTACTAAATGCTGTTTTGTTAACATCTGAAGAAGTAAACTAAAGCAAAGAGTATTGGTCTTGAATTTAACCAGTGCTTTCTTTGCTGATCCTGAAGATGTTAATTGTTACAGATTATTAAAAGATCCATATTAATATTTTGATCCCTTCTATGAAGGAGAAACAGATTTCAAGTCTTAGGAGCCTTGCTTCTTGGAGATTTACAGTATCTACTAAGTAGTTCAGCCTTTCATTACAGTAGATTGATCCGTGCCATGAAGGTAGTTTATGCTTGCCATGTTATAATTCCTTTTAGCCCATCCCTCTTGATTTACATATAAGAAAGGATATATCGCTGTGTGAGTTTTCTTACTTCGCTGGTTGCGTAGTTCTGGAATGTCACAAGGTTTTCACATTTGCACTCGTCTTTATCTTTTGCTGAAAAACAGAAACAGGCAAGCACAGACTTAAATGCCGAATAAATCCAATGGGCTGAGAGAGAGAAAGACAAAGATTTTTAAATGCGGAGCAGGTTTAATACAGCTCCCTGTTGTCAAAACAGGTCAACATCCAAAGGAATGCTATGGGACAGATTTTGTGTACTGGGAAATAGTACACAGCACTTCTTAGCCTAGATAATGAAAGAGCACTCTGGATTATCTAAACGAAGGTAACCTAATTACCTGTTCTTGTGGAGTGAGTGTGACTGTCTTCAAAATGATACTTATGGTGTATTGCAAGATTGGGACAGGCAAGGACATCTGTGATGGTTATTGTGGTTGATTCAGGTCCTGCAGGAAACCCCCCAAAAGTCTAAAAATGAAACCCACTTCATGTAATTATGCATTATTTTTTGCTACTCACATGCACAGAGTTCTCCTTAATTAGTGAGTAATCTCACTGACTGCAGTGAGGCTCATTCATGGAGAGGACTAGTGATCCAAAGATGTGAAGGAACCAAGCTGTTAGGCTGTATTTACTGTATACATGATTTAAGGTGTGGGTTGCAGAACTGAAAGGGAGTTGTGAAAGTTCCTGTGAGAAAAAAAGTGATTGAAAGCTGAACATGCTTTAAAAATCAAGCAGTGTTGAAATACAAGCTTCCCCTTGAAGAAATTCATTTGGATGGTGTAAAAAGGGAGCATGCAGCCATGCGTCTGTTACGGCGGGTCTCAGATTTTCTGTACTAAAAGCAGGCGTGAACTGCAGAAAAGAGGGTGGCTTTTAAACGGGTTAGGGTGGAGAATGGGGCGAACACTTCTGTAAGTGAACTGTTAAGGTTCTCTGCAGCAGCAGCCATGGGGAAGGCAACTAACTTAGTGATGATTTGGGGAGGTAGCAGGACACTTGAGTTAAAGCAGCCAACCTGGGGACTGTGGACCAGTCTTACGAAGCCTTCCAGATGACGGATTTTGCTGGTGAGCTGAATGTTTCAAGGCTGGTAGAAAAAAAAAAAGTCACAAAAGAAGTAATAAAAGTTTCCCAGAAATTGAGATGTTTCTTACCTATCTCTCTCACCATACATTGAGAACACATCATATTTGTGCAGGCTGGAAGAAGTCCAGTGTGATGGGCTCAGCCTTCAGCTACACACCAGGACTGACCCTTCAACCTGACGATGAGAACTCCTCCAAAACTGGAAGTGCTTTACAAATACTTCGTGGTGGTGAAGCACTTTGAAATTACAGCAACCTATGTGGTGAGAACTCTTGTGTGTTTCACTGTCATCTATTGGCCCTTTTGGGGTGAACTGAGTAAGAATAAAAACTGCTTGCAGAAGGAAGATGTTTCTCGTTCTTCAGTTTTCTCCTTCATAATGGGAAATGTGGATTGGGAGTTGGGAGTGTTTGGTGAGAAGGGTGCAGTTGAGTTTCTCTAATGGACTACAATTATTAGCAGAAGTACCGGTTTATAGTTCATCATGCACGGACTTTAGACTGTAGGAATTTATTTCAGACTCCACATACCCAATTTTTAGTCAAAGTGTGTCTTGAGAGAAATGGAAACCTATTTCATAATATTAAAAAAATATTTTACAGCGACAGGTGTAACCATCTCAAGGGTTGTTCTGCACACTACCTGCTTCCTGCCACTAGAGGGTAATGGAGAGACAGCTTTTGTTTCTTAGGAGTGAGTTCTCTTCTACAAAATTAATGCTTCACTTTCAACTAATTGTGAATTTTGACGGATACACAATAATAAGCAGATGAACTAAGTTGCTAGGAAGCAGATGACACAGTTGGGCTTGGGGCTGAATGCTGAGCACAAGGAACAGGGAATGAACAGAAATGAGTGGCTGAGTAAGACCAGAGTTCAGCGGGCCGGACCACAGCTCTTAGGTACATCAGAAAGCATGACTGGGAGCCTGTTGGTGGAGGAAACACTCAGCTTAGACCTGAGTCCAGGGAGTTATGGGATGAGATCACGAGGTGAGGAGGAAACAAACTAGGTGAGGTGTCTAGTATAAGAATAAGCACCTAGGAACAAGGATGGTGAAATTCCCAATGTAGGTGGGACAAAACAGGTAAGGTGAGCCTTGAGTAGTTGACACTAAGTAGTAAATTGTGTGTAGTCGTGGCCGAGTGGTTAAGGCGATGGACTAGAAATCCATTGGGGTTTCCCCGCGCAGGTTCGAATCCTGCCGACTACGGCTGGAGCTGAAGCTCAGTGCAATTTTATGGATCACAGGAATTTTCGCACCAATATGAGGAAGAACTTCTTCACGATGAGGGTGACGGAGCACTGGAACAGGCTGCCCAGGGAGGTTGTGGAGTCTTCTCTGGAGATATTCAAGGCCCGTCTGGACGCCTACTTGGTCAACCTGCTCTAGGGAACCTGCTTTGGCAGGGGGGTTGGACCCAATGGTCTCTCAAGTTCCCTTCCAACCCCTATAATTCTGTGATTCTGTAAAATCGCTCTAGAAGTAGTTAAAGATCTGTAGGCTAATAAGACTATCTAGGAAGGTAGGACTGACATGAAAAGCTTGAGATCTCGACCCTGGGCTGACATAGATAGACAACGAGTTGAGGGTACACATATAAGAGATAGAAAAGAAACGAGACTGACAGATACAGTAGTAGAGGTGGGGCAGGAGGCTTCCAGTTTGGGAGGGTAGTTGAGCACTTCAGAAATTCCTATTCAGGCTTCAGAGACTGATTTGGACCCAAATATTTCTGATCTCAGCACCTCGGTCAAGTCAGACAAGTACAGGCAGAGGCTGCTAACCTTAACTAAGTTCTTTGATAAAGTCACTGCAGTCAGCATAAATATTCAAATTTGTTGCAAAACCACACTAAAGTTAGGTGTTTGTTTTTAATGTTCTGTTTTGGAACAAAATCTAAATATTACGTTAGAAAAAAGCCTGCGAGAAAGTATCTTCAAAGGCAGTGTCTGACTATTTGCAGCAGCGATAACGATCTGCAATTTGGAACAGAATGTTAACCAACAGGCGTCATCTGATCGGGGCTGGGGGGGGCTTGTGACAAAAATACATGTAACCGTGTAATTAAAGGCTCCCATAACGCATGTGCTCAGAACAAGGGTGGAAGCTGTCATGATGAGTGCCTATTAAATATGACATCGCTGTAGCCTTGTTACTGCTTCCAGTCGTATGAGAAATTCATATTAACCAGGGCAATCAATCCTTCCAAGTGAGTTCCTCTTAGTAAGAAGCATAAGAGAAAAGCACTTAAAAAAAAAAAAAAGTTACTAGTCATCAAGGATAATTAATAGTAATCAGCAACTGTTCCACTGAGCTGATGGTTTCTTGCTGAATAAAAGGAAAAAGCCTTACCCCTAAACAGATTTGGAGGACTTCTCTTTTACTTGTACGTATGCAGCCCATCCACAGCTGGGATTGGGGATAAGAGGCTTTGTCAGTGGACTCCACGTCTGAGCTGCACGAAGTTCAGAGAGCTCATCGCTGCCCTCACAGGCTGGTGCCTTAAGGTTCTCAGCTGAGGACCAAGGCTAGAGTCAAAATGAAATTACTGCTGTTGGAAAGGAGGGAAAAAAAATAGGCCGAGAGGAAAAACTGAAAGGAAAAATAAATTTTCAGCTTGTGTAACAGGCATGGAGGCAGAATTTCTGGTGGTATGAGTTGATGAGCAATAGTTGATGAGCAAATTCCTGGAAGTGTCCAGCAAAAAACAAACAAACAGCTGAGGCACTGCCTAGAGGTAAGAGAGGAGGAGGACAGAAGCTGTGAGGCACCACCTCTCACCGGTTACTAGAGGTGCAGTTTAGAAACTGCCACAGAGGGGCAGAATTTACTTATTTTTCATATGATGGCAAATGTATTAAAAAAGAAATGGCTGCTAAACACTGCCGTGGGTACCTGAAGGATGCATTTCCATCACCGAGCTCTGGGGTTTGCTAATGAGTGAGAATTATACCAGTTGCCAGCTAATTTTGGCTTTGGCGTCTCCCCAAGCTTTTAAGATGACATGCTGTCATCAGTAGATTATCTGCCTGGTAAGAAGGTTAATGAACAGACTTGGGTTTATGCTATCACAGTATTTTGAATTTCAGAAAGATGGAGCTAGAAGATTCATATGACTATGAGAAGCACAAAATATACAAACTAGGAAACATTCTCACTTTTTTTTTTTTTTTCCAGATTCTTCCCTGACATCTGTATGAGGAAGAAATGCACAGCTGCTTGCCAGTGAATTTTACACAATAAAGCTAAAGAACAAAGCAAAACCTGTTTGCATTTAAAGAAAAACAACCAAACAGAAATAGTGAAAATTAAACCACTCGGTACAATTCTAGTGCTGTGCTCAGTATTATTCACAGTGATGTTTCTGTATTTTGCTTCAGGTATAAATCAGAACGTTCAAAATAATGCTGAGTCCTGGGAACGTGTGAGTGGGAGAAACATACTGTCCTTCCTCTAGCTGAACAGCTTCCATCCCAGCTCACATTCCCCCTGTACCTTGCAAAATGTCAGCTGGGAATGTTTAGATTAAGGCTGTTCGTGCCAGAATGAGGAAGGGTGCTTTCTGAACAAACCTTCCACGTTTGTGAAGCAAAACTTGGAGCTTACGTGCAACTGAGATCCAGTCTTTGTGGCTTTGAATATATTGTCAATGAACTGTTTTTAATGTTCTATAAATATGCACAACAGATCTTGATAATTTATTTTGCTGAGTTTGTTTTCTTGCTATTGATCTTAAGAGCAATTTACAAGTCTCATTAGGCTTTATAAAGCCATTATTACTTTCCCACATTCCTAATGAACTAGATCATGCTGCTTTGGCAGGGTGGGGTTCAGTGCATGGCTGACTTCAGTGTAGCAAAAACGAAACAATTGACCCTTCTAAGCACAGAAATCTACATTTTATACAAGCATTATGAAAATAAACAAAATTAAATTATTTTATACCTTTACCTGGTGGTATATTAGGCGTATATATTCCTCACATATTAAAAAGCAGAAAAATTACTGTAAGCCTTGCAATGTCTGACACCAATGACCTACTATGACAGAGGTCACCATGAATAAAACTACTTGTTACTGTAGGCCTGGAAAATAAATCTATAAGCATTCACCCTTCTTTTAGCTCGAAGTGGAATACTGTTACCTTCACAGATTTGGACTTTTAGCTCTTCACTTATGTCCTCCAAAGCTGTGAAATCCTCAGCATAGAAGAGATGCTTATATGATGGTTCAGAAGCAATTTCCAGCAGTTCTTCCTCAATTGCTTTTCCTATTCCAATGGCATAGATAATTATACCTAGATTCAAAAGAAAGTGCATATAATTATTACATCGGCATTTCTAAGTCCTTGCTCCTCCATGAAAGGAAAATATGAGTATTAGTCATTTTAGAGAGAGAGCGGGAGAGCACAAGAAATATATATAAATGCTGTATATCTTCAAAAATGTGTTTGAACAGGCTTAATATGCTTCAGTTATTTAAAAGATGTGCAGAAACTGCTTTGCTGTCATTTAACAGATAGATGTTTTTTAAGATAAAGAGTCGACGGTTGGTTGGCCACTGGTAATAGTAAATGAAGCCATAAAGAGCGCTGTAAAAAAAAAAAAAAAAAAAAAAAAAAGAGAGAGAGAATTAGTTGGAAGCCACTAACTAGTGGTATACCTCAGGGGTCAACACTGGGCCCTATTCAACATCTTCATTAAGGAGCTGGACGATGAGGCAGCGCATACCTTCAGCGAGTTTGCAGACAATGCAAAAGTGGCAGGGCTGCTGACTCACCCAAGGGCCGTGCTGCTATCCCAAGGGACCTCAAAAGTCTTTAGAAATGGGCTGACAGGAATTTCATGAAGTTCAACAACGGAAAATGCAGAGTCCTGCACCTGGGGAGGAACAATCCCAAGCACAAGCACATGGAGGGGGCCAACCAGCTGGGAAGCAGCTCTGCAGAAAGGAGCTGGGAGTCCTGGTGGGCACAAAGTTGAGCATGAGTCAGTGATGTGCTCTGGTTGCAAAGAAGGCAACCATGATCCTGGGCTGCATTAGGCAAAGTGTTGACAGCAGGTCAAGGGAGGTGATCCTGTCCCTGTTGGGCCCTGGTGAGGCCACACCTGGAGCACTGTGTCCAGTTCTGGGCTCCCTGGTACAAGGGAGACCTGGGCATACTGGAGAGAGTCCAAAAAAGGGACAAGAAGATGAAGGCACTGGTGCATCTCTCTTATAAGGAAACGCAGAGCAAGATGGGACTGTTCAGCCTAGATAAGAGAATGCTCAGGGGAGATCTCATCAATGCCTCTAAATACCCAAAGGGAGGATGCAAAGAAGATGGGGCCAGGCTCTCTTCAGATGTGCTAGTGACAAGAGAAGAAGGCATGTGCACAAACTGAAACACAGGAGCTTTCCTCTGAACATCAGGAAGCAGTTTTTCACTCTGCAGGTGATGGAGAACTGGCACAGGTTGTCCACAGAGACTGTGGGGTCTCCCTCCTAGGAGATTTTCAAAAGCCATCTGGACGTGGTCCTGGGCAACTGGCTCTGTGGTTGGACCAGATGACCTCCAGAAGTCCTTTCCAACCCCAACCACTCTGTGATTCTGTGAATCATACAAGTCAGCCTCCCAGCTGAACTGAAAGTTCCTGGTCCGTGTATGCAGGGTGTGTGCGATAAAAGTACTTACTGGCTTGGTGGGGAGACCTGCTATCTGTCAGCAAATGGGTCAGATTCTTGAAAGATGCCAGTAATTTTGAATAAATAAATAAATAAATAAATAGTTTTTAACTGGAATCCTCAAAGCAAATTGATACTAGATGCTTTAATTCTAAAGGATGGGGTGGGAGGCACAGCAAAGGCACCCAAACCTATGAGGGTAAGAAGAACATGGGGAAGGAATCCTGGGGTCTGGGAGAGAAAGGCCCTCACAGCAGAGATGCTCTGTACAGGCATCTCCCCTGCAGACGTGCTAGGGAGAAAAGAAAAGAGGATTTATAGTCTTCTTCACTCTGATACCTGGGCAGGAGGAAGTGGTTCACAACCCTCCAATTGGAAAGACTGTAAACAAGCAACGAGTAGAAAACACGGTGATCTTCAATATCTCCTTTTTCAGCAGTTAACCACGTATTTCTTTATGCTTGCAAGCCTATCACTTGACACAACATTTCTCTACATCATTTCTGGCACAGAAATTGTCCACAGCTAGTGTTGATTTTTGATTCATGATGCAGCAATTAGCTTCGTAGTACTTCAAGCTCTTTTGCAAGATTCAAGAGCAAACAGTGACTTCTCAGCTGTTTGGTTTCAGATAAATCTTAAGAAGTTTGGTGTCTCTCTACTATCACTGAATAGTAACAGCTACACACTGACTGAATTGCAACTTTAGCCTTCTTTATGAAGAATCCTGGGCCTGATAACATCAAAAAAACATGCATTTTCCAACTCTTCAACATTTTGCTCAAGCATCTCCTTACTTTTTGTCATGAATCTGCCTACAATTGCACTTCAGCCAGGAAAGCAAAACATTCACCAGAAGCTTATTCAATTTAATGAATGAACCAGTCATACTGAATCTGTTGCTTTTTAAAGACTTGGAGATATCAGTGATAAAGCATTCAAGGCCAATTTTATGTTCAACATTACTACATTGCCTACACTGCAATTACACAAGGGATGGATTTGGCTTGTAGCGGTACAAATATCAGTGTAAACAGTCTCGAGCTGGGGTTTCATTCAGTAAGTAAGCAAAGTTGGCTTAGTATTATTTTCCTTCAGTCCTGTAAATTCTCCATGTACTTTCCCAGACCTCGCTATTTAGTGTATAAATCTTTCATTTTATCTTTGTAAAAGCCCTTGGCTTATATTTCATTGTAACAGCAACCTTGTTAGTTCATACTCTTCTCATATCCTTTTCTTCACACAGAGAAGTCTCAGTCCTGACCAGGGCTACACTACTCATACATCACCATGACTGTCATATCAAGTCAATAAAACAAGACCAGAAAAATATGTGCAGCATTGTTGTCGTGGTTTACCCCAGCAGGCAGCTAAGAACCACACAGCCGTTAGGCACGTGGAGGAGAGGATTGGGAGGAAAAAGATAGGACAGAAAAGGAAGAGAAATAATAACAATAACAGAATATACAAAGCAAGTGATGCTCAATGTAATTGCTCACCACATGCTGACTGATGCCCAGCCCATCCCCAAGCAGTTGTCTCTCCCCAACCCTGGCCAGACACCCCTAATTATTGTGCAACATGATGCCACATGGCATGGGATATCCCTTTGGCCAGTCTGGGTCAGCTGTCCTCATTCTTTCCCCTCCCAGCTTCTTGTACACCCCCAGCCTACTCACTGGCAGGGTGGTGGGAGAAGCTGAAAAGTCCTTGGCTTAGTGTAAGCACTCTTCTGCAATAACTAAAGCATCAGTGTGTTATCAGCATTATTCTCATCCTAAATCCAAAACAGCACAATACCAGATACTAGGAGGAAAATTACCCCTAACCCAGCTGAAACCAAGACAATCATCTAAAATTTGGCTATTTTATCTGTGTTGTGGGTCATCAGGCCTGGTTCTTAATGCAGTTTCTCAGAACACAGAAAATGTATTTCAATGTTTTACTGTAATGTTTTACAGTAGCACACCTACACTATCACTACTCTATGATTTTCTATGATTCTACATTCTCTTTATCACAATATTTGCCTTTAAGAAAGAATCAAAGACACTTCCACTCACCAGTTTGCTTCGCTCTAGCAGCCCACCCAGAGACTTCATCTTGGGCTCGTCCATCCGTAAATACAATGGCGATTCGAGGGACATTTGCTGAAAATGGTCTGGCTCCTTCTGTTTCTGTGAAGCTTCTCTCAAACATTTGCTTCAGAGCCAGTCCTGTCATGGAACCTCGCCCCATATATTTCATTTGTGATACAGCTTTCTTCATGTCTTTGGCTGATCTGAACTGCCTTAATGTAAACTCTGTGCGGACTTCACTGGAATACTGAAGCAAACCAACTCGAGCCGCTTTGGGTGAAATCTCAAGCGTATCCAATATTCCTGAGACAAATTGTTTCACAATTTCAAAATTATCCTCTCCGACACTTTTTGATCCATCAATCACAAACACCAGGTCAACCGGGCCTTCAGTGCATCCTAGGAAATAAGCAGCAGCGTTCAGGTCATGAACAAGTCCACAAAGTTGAAAATAGGACCTAGATACTTAGGGATTGTATGAGTTCAGGTGTCACCTAGAGTACCTTGATCCTGGCTCAGACAATCTTGCCAGTGTGTCTAGAGATGTTGTGCACAGTCTAGATCAAAAGGTAGGAGTGTGCCCATGACCAGAGTTTATAACCAAAACATAATCACAGTGAATATTTATCAAGATGTGCTGCTTTGTAGAATACTTATTTTTTTTAAAAAAAAGTTTGCAGTAAAATAGGTTTTTAAGTAAATTTTAAGAATGACTGTTAAGTGGGTAAAACTGTAACTGAAGAACATAGCTAAGATACAGAAACAGTTTTGACCATTTCCTTCTAGGTATAGGTCTGTATGCTAACTTTACCTTTGTGTAGATGACCAGCACTGAAATAAATGGAAGAGAATCACTGAAGCCGTATTTGTACTGCAGAAGTAGCAAAAACATAAAGATGGTACAAAGAAATGAGTTGCTGAAGCTATACTTGTATATAAGATGAAAATCTAGAAGTTATGTTTAGAGTTGCAGGAAAGAATGAGGCAAGAGCCAAAGAGCTTGGGGAAGGCTGAGAGAGAAGAGATGGGTTAGGTAGACTGCCCTACAGCTTAGGATGAGGTTCATGTCTAGGGACAAAATTCAGACGATGCTTGTGTTTTTATAGCACAAACTTAAACCTCTACTGGCAATCAGCTAAAAAAATATACGTGAGACAGTAAGTGCTAGAAGGGTACCTAGCTGATAATGTTGGATCAGAACTGTTTATATACATTGTTTTGCTTGGAACTCTCTTACAATCTTGTAATTAGAAGGCTTATTCATTGCTGAAATTAATGTTTTCTGTTTTACCCACCGGAGCTGTGAGACAATCCAGGAGATACTGATAAACTTGGGGTTCTCTTACTTGGTTAAATGCACATGTAGAAATCAAAGCAGCTGTAAGCACCCTGCTTTGACTGCAGAAATTACTGAAGCTGTCTGTTAGCAAGTCAGTAGGGATATGCAATTTTCAGTTTTAAAGTTTGGACATTTCTTCATAGACAATAGCTCCTTCATAGAACCGCTGTCCAAGAATTCCTTTCTGCAGTCATCTGAGGATAAGATGTGTCATGTACCAAAGTAATGGAAATGCACTGAATATCAGAACCACCTCAATATCACTGCATATGTCAAGACAGGGCAACAGTTCATGGTGAACTGTTTTAATTATGACTGAGATCAGCCATGAACCTGTTACCATTCTTTTGGTAATAATACTCTCCTCAAGTAAGGCATCCATTTTTTTGCAGAATAAATATTTTTACTGAGCTCCAGTAGATGAGTTTCTCCTCCAGAAATTAGAAGGGTGATGAGATAAACGCATATCATATTCAAAGGATGTCATGTTAGAAGATAAGAAAATAGAATTAATGATGTTTTAAAATTTAGTATATAAAGATAAAAGCTCCACAGTATATGGATCTGTTTAAAGTACACATTCCTTGATAATAAGATTTTGTTCTGACTCTTTTCCTGATGTTTGGAAAGGATTATTATTGTATTTGATACTGTATCAAACCAACCGTTAATTTTGTTATTTTTTTTTGCTTACAATAGTGTCAAGCTAAATTGTTCAAGACATTTTCCATCACACTCATATATGCTTTGGGCTTTCAAACAATACATCAGTTTTGAAGTGAGGCATTTGAAGTGAGGTCAAGTAATTTTAAAAATCAAAGAAACAAATTCTTTCCAAATAAAATGTACCTACTTCTGCATGTTTTCTGATCTTCTTTTAGTACATATCCATCCTGACATTTGCAGATGTATGAATCATCATTATTAACACAAATATGTTCACAACCATGGGCAACTGATTTGCAGACATCTTTGCCTATGAAAAAAATGAAATATTTATATGTATTCTATTTAACATTTTTATAAATTCAAACATTCCAAACATGTCATTTGAATAACATATGACAAACAAGTAGAACATCTATCAGTTTTTTAAGTAGTAACGCTGGAGAAGAGTGTCTGATAGACTTATTCAGTTACTTACTTCGACATGTTTTTCCATCTTGTCGCAGGA
This sequence comes from Oxyura jamaicensis, assembly GCF_011077185.1. NCBI lineage: Eukaryota > Metazoa > Chordata > Aves > Anseriformes > Anatidae > Oxyura > Oxyura jamaicensis. The sequence goes on along the minus strand of NC_048894.1, from coordinate 136,005,371 downwards.
CAAAACCCTCATGGCACTGACAGCTGTATGAATTGTTATTATTAATGCACACATGTTCACAGCCATGGTCAATGGACTTACACAGGTCTTTATCTGAGAATTTTTAAGAGAATTTCCTTATTAGATCTGTTCTCAAATGCAAAACTGGAATAAAACACTTTTGAGAAAAAATTAGTCTGTTATCGCTTTTAGGACTGAAATAGCATATTCCTCAAAAAAGTTCCAGCTACTCACTCCTGCATGTTTTCCTGTCTCTCCTCAGTATAAACCCTTTGTGGCACTGACACACGTATGAATCACCAGTTGGAACACAAACATGTTCACAACCATGGTTGACTGTTTTGCAGATATTTTTACCTGGGAATAATGAAAATAATATTTAGCACGGTTATCCAGGTAAATAACTTTCACAAAACATAAAAATTAGAGCAATAATCTTCCAAGAAGGAGCTCATTTCCATTAAGTTGATTGCATGTTATTTTATTAAGTTATTGCTGTGATAAAGACACAAAGAACACACTACATGATATGTTTCATGAACAGATCAGAAAGTATGTAATGGAGATTAAACATCTTACTTTTACAAGTTTTCCCATCTTCCCTCAGTATGAAGTCCTCATGGCACTCACAGATATAGGAATCATCAGTATTAACACAAATATGCTCACAGCCATGGTCAACTGATTTGCAAACATCTTTATCTGAGGAGAATGGATGGAGTTTGTTAGATGAGATTCTTTAGGGAGAGTAGGGAGAGATAATATCTTTAATAAGTAGCTCAGTTAGAAATCACAAATAAACATACACATATGGAAACACTCACAGGTACAACACTTAAATGCCTCAAAAAAACCCCATACTCTTATGGCTCAGGCTACTCACATCTACATGTCCTTCCATCTTCCTTCAGTATGAAATTTTCATGACATTTGCAGATGTAGGAATCTTCAGTATTCACACAAACTTGTTCACAGCCATGGTTGATTGAATTACAAACATCCTTGTCTGCAAACAGAAGAGTTAGTAGTTAACTTATACCAGCAGAGGTCTTGATTATATGTGTAATTCATCAAATTAAGTTATCATGCTACTTACTTTTGCAGGTTTTCCCATCTTCTCTCAGCAGAAACCCGTCATGGCATTTGCAGATATAGGAATCATCAGTATTAACACAAACGTGTTCACAGCCATGGTCGAGTGCTTTGCAAAGATCTTTATCTGAGAATAGATCACAGGTCTTGCTAGTTAATACGTTTCCACACAACCATGAACTGCAGATAAAAAGTTTGCTGATAAATATCGGACTACTTACTTCTGCATGTTTTTCCATCTTCTCGTAGCAGGAATCCCTCACGACACTTACAAATAAATGTATCACCAGCATTAACACAGGCATGTTCACAACCATGGTTGACTGATTTGCAAATATCCTTGCCTAGCAATAGTCAGATAATATTTAATGTGATTTCTTAGTTAAACTTATATATATATATTTATAGAAATATAAAGACCTTAGGGGTAATCCCATGAGCAAAGAAATATGGAAGCATGCATGCTGAAAGAAAATTTCTGACTAGTTGAATGATTGGCAGTTTAGCTCACATGGGGCACGAGTTCTTTACTATCTGAGCAGAAAGAACTGCATGGTTTGGATGGTCTCCCACTGACAATGAATCATTTTAGGATTAATCTGACTAGATTAAGGAGGACACTGTACTGACAGCAGTAAGAGAAAAAGGAAGGAGTAATTTAGCATAGTTATTTAGCATAAATTCATGCTAGTGAAAACAAAATTAAGCAAAACACCACAGGACACAAAGCAAAACAATTCTTTAGGACTCTTACATCAATGCCAAGAATCTGCATAAGCAAAATCCAGGAAAATAGGAACTACTAATTTAAGAGGATAAATAAATTGCTGAAAAATGATGGGGGAATTTGTATGAGTGCAATTGCAATGTTAAAACCAGTTGGTCATAACCTCTTCAAGAAGAATAGAGGAGGAGAAAGTACAGGAGGAAGTCAAGCCATCTATCAGCATTCCCTGTTGTTTTTTCACTGAAAAAAATCCCAGTTGCTAATGCAGAACTACCTTTACATAGGAAATATAACAGTGGATACCTCTGACAGCAAAGTTCACATTGGTCAGAATCACAGAACCATAGACTATCCTAAGTTGGAAGGGAACCACATCAATCTCTGAGTCCAACTCCTGCCTCCACACAGCACAACCCAAAAATCAGACCCTATGAGAGCATCGTCCAAACACTTCTTTAACTCCAGCAGGCTTGGTGCCACGACCACTGCCTTGGGAAGCCTGTCCCAGTGCCCGACCACCCTCTGGGTGCAGAACTTGTTCCCAACGCCCAGCCTGACCCTCCCCTGTCCCAGCTCCATGCCGTTCCCTCGGGTCCTGTCACTGTCCCCAGAGAGCAGAGCTCAGCGCCTGCCCCTCCGCTCCCTTCATGAGGGCTGCTCTCCAGCCTCTCATCTCCCAGTACGTACATACAGCTAGGGTTGCCCTATCCCAGGTGCAGATTCCAGCACTTAACTATTGTTAAATTTCATGTGGCTGGTGATTGCCTAGCCCAGCACAATCTCCTGCTAATGTAGTGTTACCTGCAACTTTACTTAGTATGCAGTCAAATCCTGTATCCAGATCATTTAGAAACACAATGAAGAGAACTGGCCCTAAAACAGAGCTCTGTGGACCCTCGCTAGAGAATGGCTGCCAGCTTGATGTAACACTATCACCTTTTTAGACTGACCCATTAGCCAACTGTTCACCCATTGTATTATGTATTTGTCTAGCTGTATGCTAGATATTTTGTCCAGAAGGATAATGTGAGAAACTGTATTGAAAGCTTTGCCAAAATCCAGATTACATCAGCTGGCTTCTATTGGTTCTTAGCAATTAGCAGAGCAAGTAAGTTCAATGTGTAGGGAAGTCATTTATGTTTTCGCAAGAACTTCAGTCTGAGACACATTACCTGGAGGTTTCATGCTGCCAATATTAAAAGTCAAAAAAATACTATAGAGGACAATGTTCTAACTCAACAAATATTACATTCAAGACATAACAATCTAGACTAGATCCCATTCTAGCAGGTAAAGAAGAAATGGTTATGGAAGTCAAAATTAGCATCAGTTAGCATCAGCTTATGCACAGCTGCGTGCAATATTTGTTGCTTTCAAACAGAACAAAATACAAGCCATCAACAGACTTCAGAAGGATAATTTTTACATAGCTGAAAGCAGTTATGAGCCAAAGAATTTTGTGATGGGAGGAAAAAATGAAAAAAGTAATGATGACTGCACTATTTAAGGTTATTTTAGATAACCTTAACTAGATACCTCCAAAAAAAAACTTAGTCACATCATCAAAAAAAAAAGTACCAGGGTAGTTAGAAACCAACCTCCTTTAGAAATTGAAATAGAAAACAGCTATAAGATATGAATAATGAATGAAAAGAAAATTCACATTATTTACTGAAAATGAAAACATGAAATTAAAAAAACATGGAAATAGTAAGATAAATGAAAAGGGAATGCCCGATGAACAAAATGAAGGGCAGTATGAGTAAATTATTTAAAGGCTATTTGGAAAAGGAAAAAAAAAGAAACATTCTAATGGCATATTGTTAATTAGTAGATAGAAATAATAGAATTTTCAATCTTAATGCAGAAAAGGTAAAAAATATTTAGTATATTCAGATTGGAACTTATGAAATAGGCTACTAGTGATGTTTTCTCAGCTGAGGGGTAGGGCACACAGCACTTACTGAAGAAACAGTAGTAACTTGCAGCCAAGAGGTGTAACAGAGCTGGCTGAATAACCTTTTGGATGCTTAGTGTTATTTTTTTTGTTACCTCCCATAACTCCAAGGAAGCCCCCCAAACACGTGTATACCCCCCGTGTATACACGCACAGCTTTTGAAAAGGATAACTACTTCAGTGTAAACCTGTCTGCTTGACACTAATCTGCATGAAAACAATGGAATAGATAATGTCGACCTTGATTTAGAGAAAATCAAAGAAAGAAAATTAATCAAGTTGTTATTATGGAAAAATAGGTCCGGGAAAAGTAAATAAGTATCTTTTTTAATTGACTATGAGGCTGTTTTGTAAAGCTCAGGTTATTCATACAATGGAGAATCCAGTAAGGTATCAGCCTTGGTTTTGATAAAGAAAACAACAACAACAACAAACCCTACAAAATCAACATTATATGGATTAATAGTGGCTAGAGAGGTCTTCAGGATAAATTGCAAATGGGGAATTGTCAAGTGGCTTTCTTTCTAAGAATTTGCCCTCCTTTCTGCTATTTAACATTTTAATGAACAATCTTAAAGAAAATATAAAATAATCACTGACAAAGTTTTTAGGTTATTCCAAAGTTGAAGGAATGGCAAATAAAGATAGAGCAGCTGCTGATATAACTGGACGGGAATCTTTTTGCAGGCTGAGTAACAACAAGCCACACATATTTTTAAATAGCCAGAATTAGACTTACTTATTTTTTTTAAAAAAGAATAAAGGCTATACTTCCCACGGGATGTGGGACACTTGTGTGACTGAGCGTCTTATGTGGCTATGGTTATGGTAGATAACTGGCTACACATGAGCTTTAGCAGAGTTGTATGGTAAGAGACTGATGTTATCTTTGGTCATAAAAAAAAAAAAAAGGTAGATTTAAAAAAGAATTAGGGATATAGTTCTTGTACCCTAGACCCTACTGTACCTTGTATTGTAAGACTTTGTACCACTGCGGTGTCCCCACAAGGATGCTGATAAATACAAAAGGCTTTAGGAGAGCAAGAAGAGATTTATGAAAAGATCGGAAAACATATAAAGAGCTTGCAGGAGTTTCATCTGCTTATCATGTACTAAAGACCATGATTAGAGGTTAAGCTAAGGAACGGGTTAAATTATGGTCCACATGAGTATACACAGAACAACACAGTGGCAGTTAGAATTCAACTCATCAAAGTAAAATGTAGCAACATCCTATGCTCAAGATTAAATTTTGGCATAGTCCAGAAATGAGGTTCACATTTTAAAAGCCACATTCAGACTTAAAACTGGCTGATTTTCTAAAATATAGCTTTAGTTCAAACAATAATTAATTCCTAAAAATCTTATGATCTATAGAGGACAGTATTCCACTCTGACCACTAGGAATAACTGAATAATTTCCAAGTAAAAGCGAAATGAAATATCTGCTTTTATTCGTAAGCTACTTACTTCGGCATGTTTTCCCATCTTGCCTCAGTACAAATCCATCATGGCATTGGCAAGTGTACGAGTCGTCATTATTAACACAAAGATGTTCACAGCCATGATTGACTGATTTGCAGATGTCCTTACCTAGGAATAATTTAGATTTGATTTACTACCATTTAATAAATGAGTACATTTCCAAAAATATAAATGCTAAAAGTAATAACCTCCCAGTAGAATAAAGAATTTATCCTCCTTTTTGTCAGGTAAAATCATAAATAAGACCTACCTCTAACACAACATGCTTCTCCAGTAGACCCCTGAGTGTAAAAAATACATTAACATCAAGTAACTTACTTTTACATGTTTTCTCATCTTCCCTCAAAACAAAACCCTCATAGCACTGGCAAATATATGAATTATCAGTGTTCACACAAACATGCTCACAGCCATGGTCAACAGAATTGCAAACGTCTTTATCTGGAAAAGAATAATGGTGCCAGAGTTTAAAACATGTCTACAAATGCACAGGTTATAAGGAATTTTTTTATTAAATATAAGGATACTTACTTCTACATGTTTTTCCATCTTCCCTTAAAGCAAATCCCTCATAACACTGGCAGATGTATGACTCATCAGCATTAACACAAACATGTTCACAGCCATGGGCAATTGAGCTGCAAATGTCTTTATCTGAGAATAGTTGACGGTTTTTGGTTAAAGCACATCTACAATGAATATATTATGCAGGGAGAAGTAATAGCTTTTATTAGGTCTATTGGGATCATTGGAAGAAATGGACAAAAATTTAGGCAGCTAACACTTTTAACTCTTGGTACCTGAAAAATTGTGGGTCTTTTTTTATCTACAGTCATATCAATTTAGCTACTAAAATACACTATTTCTGTCCACTGAGTCTCTTACAAGCTTCTGGCAGGTATAACAGTAGTATATCATGAATAAACTTCTGCTTTTAGTTAAAACACTTCCACAGGTCTGTGTATTGTAGATAAAATCTACCAGTAATTACCGGAGTACTTACTTCTGCATGTTTTCCCATCTTCTCTCAGCAGGAAACCCTCATGACACTCACAAGCATAAGAGTCATCTTTGTTAACACAAATATGCTCACAGCCATGGCTGACTGATTTGCAGATGTCCTGTCCTGGGAATGATTCAGATATAAATACAGTTTTGAAGGAAAACATGTTTAAAAATGTAGGTATCAAAATGATGTTATCTAGTAAAAGGTGATAAACTCCTTTCTTTCCTTGCCTAATGCACATGCAAAAATGTTCAAGATATATTGGTTACTCACTTCTGCATGTCTTCCCATCTTCTCTCAGTATGTATCCCTCACGACACTTGCAGATGTAGGAATTGTCAGCACTAACACAAACATGTTCACAGCCATGGTTGACCGATTTGCAGACATTTTTACCTGAGAGTAATTTAACAGATTAAGAATTGTGTTAGTTAAGGACAGGATGTTCAGTTATTGAATATTCATGTCTTTGCTGCTATTCTGGACTCAATTCTGCAAATCATTTATAGCACCTGCTGTCAATTTCTGTTGTAACAAAAAGGTACATCTTTGTTGTACAAATTTTATAACCTTATTACTAAGGAAAAGTGCATTGTTTTGGTTCCAGAGTTTGTATAATTTCATGTGTCCCCAGCATGAAGATTAGTAACCCACAGAGGTTTCCAAAGGCACCTAAAGCCCACCTCCACATTTCAAGTAGACTTTCTGGTGAGAAACCTATCTTTCCATCACCCTCATTTTATCATCAGTAATAAACCTGCTCAAACCCAGTCATGCTTTCTTTCCCTGTGGTTAAGTTCAGATGGTGTTTGTCATTTTTCTGTAAACTAGAATTACAAAAGCTCAGTTTATGTAGTGTTTAAATGTAATGAGAAGGACCAACCATATGATCCTGCTGTGGCATTCTGGAAAATTGCCAGCTATAGTTGGGTAAGCTGATGTTCAGTGGGCTTTCCTGATATGTGATTTAGTTACAGTTTATATTTCAAAATAAAATGAAATTGTCTATTTATTAACATTGGGTAAACTAACATCTTTCTTACTTACACTTTTTTTCTCCCCACCCTTTATTTTCTTGCCAAGACTGTTGTGTGGACACAAAATTTCACTTGCTTTTAGCTTTTTGCAATGTTAAAGTGTCAGTACTTTTTGAGACAGGCAAAATTTGTCACTCTTTGCATGGACTAACAAAGTAGGTTGTTGATGTTATATGTGTAATGCAAACTGATAATATGGAGATTTTCTTTCTTGTGTTAGCATCTGGATGACTTTTAAAAAAAATTTTGTAAATGTTTTTTAACAGCAGATGCTGATGAGATCTTTGGATATGATTTGGTTTATAGTTATGAAGTATATCACGCCTGTGTGGTTTCCAGGGACTTATCCATAATTCTTCTTTGATCACTTAGTGTGTGCTCGTATACTGCAGAGAAATTTTCAGTTCCTTTTTATATCTGTCACTCTTCAAAACTGCGTAACGTAGCCAAACATATAATGCAATTATGATATCTCTTTTGCAATGACCCTTATACCACATTGGGGGAAAATGAACATTCCATTAGTATTGCAGGCTTCCTTGTGCAGTATGTTTTGAAATGCTATATATTTTTCCCTCGATTTGGGAAGAAAACTACAGTTGTCTGATATAAGGATGTAAGTTGGAGTATAATAATTTTGGATCCACAACAGACCAGCATCAGAGCTACTTTTTGTATGTCCCAGACATTCAGGAAGTCATTCAGGTGCCTAAAAGTTTGCACCCAGTGCCCATTTAGATGCCCTAGAGTATCCAAGACATTGACACACTGCTGGCAAATAGGACACCAAAGGGGAAACTGTGAACTTTTGCAATCCTGGAGCATTTAAAATGACACAAATGAAACCCATGTTTAGGCAATCAAATTGTACCCTACGGATTTTTTTCTGTGAGAAATAAAAATCTAGCACTGAATTGCTGAATAATAACTTACGTTTACAAGTTTTTCCATCATTCCGAAGCCTGTATCCTTCAAAACACTGACAAGTATAAGATCTGTCACCATTTATACACAAATGTTCACAGCCATGATCAGTCAGAGCACAATAGTCAACTCCTGCAGGAGCAATGAAAGTTATTTTTAAAAAATATTAATAATTAATTAAACAATTGTTTTCATCCCTAGTATTTGCATTGCATTTAAGCAAGTAAATATAAACACATTGACTCACTTTAGGAACAATCCTGTTCCTTATCCAATAATATACATACACCTTCAGTAAAATTTAAGAAGGCTTTGCAGTACACTGCTTTGACTGCTGTAAGCAGAGTTGAGAATGTTTAGAATAACTCAAGAGAGTCCATGCCTCAGTACTCACAAATTGAATTATAATAAAACAGCACTTTAACAATGATTTCATAAAACAGCACTTTAACAATGATTTCATAAAAGACAGTGGCAAAGACAGAAAGCTACCTTGTGAACACTCGTCAAAAGTGGTTTTTAAATGACCTGATGTAAACGTGGCATTCCCTAGAACTTGCTTGTGTGCCTGACCTAGCTGCTGTGGCAGCAAGAAGAAAACCTCTCTGGGACCTCAGTGGTCTTTGGCTTGGACTATCCAAGCTTTTGCAAAGAATTGAAAATGACAAGAACAATCAAATGTGGTCCATTTTTTCATCTCAAATTTCCTAAGTGTTTCTTCTGTGTAGTACAAAGACATAGTACCCCCAGGAATCTGCAGGCAGCACTCACTGCTCTTTATAAGCTACACACACAGTGCCACTCATTGTTTTGTACTAAGCTGTCAAAGCAGAAATCTATTTACCACTCAGGTGCTCTCCCAGCTGTCTTAAGATAACTGTGCCTCTATATATGACACCAGTGTTGTCATGTCCCTGATGTTTTCCCATTAGGAGTGGTATATGTTAAATGCTAATCCCACTCAGCTGCTCATTCAAGACATCCCAAATGCCAAAACTATTTTCATGGTAGTCTAAAAAACCCACAATGTCTCAGCAACTCATCTGGAGCTCAGGAATAGGACAAATCTTATTCCTAAATAAATATGAGGGGAGGAATACACTGGCAAGAAGAACCGCCATTCAAAAATTCTCAGTTTTATTGCATGAAGGGATTCCAGAAGCCACAGCACAGCTTTAATGTTGCTGATGGGTGTCCAACTACAGCCTGGAGGAAAATGACTGAGTGAAATAAAACACCTTTTTACTACAAAGGAAAAGGGTTTTTCCATTCGCAAGTTGATAAACTATTAAAAATATAGGTCGGCTGTTTCTGAATTTCCAGTGGTTCTTTTAGATGAATTTTCAGATAAATTGTTTCTAGTAGACCCCAATCCCTATTGTATATACAAGAGCACTAATTTTGTATTACTGTCTCTTCTGATTTTTGCAGTGACAGAAGGAAAATTTGCCGAGATATAGAGTGGTGCTAAAAAGGGTAGTACAGAGACTAAGATAAGGTTAAAGACAAAGGCAAATTGCGTTTGCAGATTTGCCTCACTTTTCCCAAGATTATTTTTGTATCCAAGATTGTTTTTGTATCATTTTGATTTCTGTTAAAACTGTGTGGCCCAAGTGCAAGTAAAGGAGCTAAGTCTGGAGCTACTCCAACACTCAACAAGCCTGCAAAAAAATATACCTCTGCAACCTGCAGAAAAGGTGGCCAAAACTCTCTCATCAAAGACCACAGGTCCAGGAAAAGTAACCAGGCAAAATATAATCACATTCCTTTCTTCCTGGCTTTTTTTTTTTTTTTTTTTAAGTGAAGAAGGCAATGTGGCCATTTGTGAAACTGCAATGATTCTCAGCGATCATTAGATTTAGAAAGGGTGGAGGGCTGTCAGGACAACTTTTGTTCACTTATTAAGGGGTCCCATGTGAGCAGTAAAGCTCTACGGGACTCACACTTCTGCCCCAGATCAGATGATGCAGTTTGCCTGGGGAACACAAATCTTAAAATGTCAGTCAGACACATGTGTCATGTGACTGGAAAACTGTCCTCAGCAACTGGGGATGTATCTTCCAAGACTTGCTGCAAACACTACAATTTACAGTCATCTTGACAAGTGCCTTTTCCCAAGTTCTTTTTCTCTCTGTGTCTGCTTTCAAAACATTATTAAGGTGTTTTTGAAATTCAATCTGTGAGAATAAATTGAATCATAGAATCACAGAATGGTTTTGGTTGAATGGGACCTTAAAGCCCATCTAATTCCAACACCCCTACCATGAGCAGGAACACCTCCCACTACACCAGGTAGTCCCATCCAGCCTGGCCTTGAGCACCTCCAGGGATGGGGCAACCACAGCTTCTCTGGGCAACCTGTGCCACTGCCTCACCACCCTCTGAGTAAAGAATTTCTCACTAAGGTCTAATCTATATCTACCCTCTTTTAGTTTAAAACTGTTAACCCTCGTCCTGCTGCTGCACTGCCCAGGATATAGTTGGCCTTCTGGGCTGCAAGCACACATTGCCAGCTCATGTTGAGCTTTTCATTCACCAGTACTTCCGTGTTCTTCTCTACAGGGCAGCTCTTAGCTCATCACCCAGTCTGAGTTTGGGATTGCCCTGATCCAGGTGTAAGACCTTGTGCTTGGTCTTGTTGAACTTCATGAGGTTCACAGAGGCCCACCTCTCGAGACTATTACGGTCCCACTGGATGGTATCACTTCCCTCCCCTGAAGGTGTGTCCCCTTCCCTCTATGAAAACAGAAACCTTTCCCAGATGAGCTGAGATCAAGAAGACTTACGTGTGCAGGTTTTTAGGTCCTCATTAATGACAAATCCTTCAAAGCACTGACAGACATAGGAATCATCGGTATTTAGGCACAGATGTTCACAGCCATGATTACTTTCAGCACAGTGGTCCACTCCTATTGATTTGTGTTAATAATTGAAGAAACACATTGGAGTTTTAAGTACAAACACTATGACATTGTAGTTTGTGCACAATGTCTTAGAGCCAAGGGGAAAAGATCAATACAGCTTTTTATTTATGCAGCATTCCCACCTATTTGAACAACCAGACTTAATTAACAACACCTAAGTGAAATGAATAAAACAACCCCACACAGCAGACAACAAACTTGATGAAGTGCTTGCCAAATGTCATGAAGAGAAACTAAGGTAAAGTGTCCTGCCACAGGATCATTCTTTCTTTCGTTAAAAGGCAAGGCTCTCTCTTTTTTTCACCATAAAATTTTCTCAGGGAGAAGTAGGAATATTAGTAACTCTTGTAAAAGAAATTATAGCTTCCAGATTATTTCATAAACAGTAAAATCTTTTTCAACAAATGAGCAATCACAAATTAAAACTATCCTGCCAACAGGTTACCACAGTTCAAGCCTAGTGGAGAAAAGATACAAATTATGAGTATGGGAGTGTCTTAACTTGTTCCATTTACTTTGTTTTCCTATTTCTATTCTGATTCCAAGTCAGATAAAATGGAATATTTATTGAATCTTGTATGAAACTGGTCCACAGAACAGACAGCAAAGCTTTAGAGTGAGATACGTGCACTTGCAAATGTACTATGTAATCTGCTGACTCTGTAAGTATAGACAAAGCACATTTTAGGAAAAAAGCTTCATATTGAACTTTCTCATAACATTTTATTCATGTCTTGCTAATGGCTATTTTTAGTTATATAGGCCCAAATCACTTTAGCTTAACTTGATCAAAAGTAGTGGAGTTCCCTCAGACACAAAAAGTCTCATGTCTCTATTTGCAAATCATTTACAGATGTGAACAGACACGTCTGTAGCTGTCTACATTTAGAAAAAAAAATCCTTTACTTAACATAAGATCACTTAGTTTTAAATATTGCTGTTTATTAGTTTATTTAACTAGGCAATGAGTTTGCAAGAGTCAGTCCAGATTTACCATTATACATAAGGAGAGGTAACATTGGCTTGAACAAGCGAAGCTGAGGTGTAAGTTTTTACTAGCTGAAGCAAGTTCCAGCTGGAACAGTCTCCTTATTCCAAGGGTTTACATCACCATTAAGAGGCTTGTGTAACTTCTCAGAGCACACAAAAATCATGGAAAAAAGGATAAAATAATAACAATAAAAAAGAGTCTGTGAAAAAATGCATCTGTAGTTTGGCACCATTTTTTAAAATACAAACATCCACACTAATGTGAATTTTAACATTTAAATATTTGGGTTCTAATGCAGATATTTTTAACACATGCTTTCAAGGAGTGGAGTACTCACAAAGCAGCTAATTTCCAGGCTTTAAGAAATAGTGTAACTGTAAATTTGTTCATCATATTTGCCTCATTACTATTTTTTTAAAGGAACAGAAGGGTGGGGAAAAGGGGAAAGGTCTGTATTTAAAAAAAAAAATTGTATTGGGAAATATTTATTTTTAGATATTCAACTTGTGATAAACTAAAAACATAATTGTTAAAAAGTTCTTGCAACACAACCAAGTACCTTTCAATACAGCTTTATCACACATAGTTTATTTTAAAATAATTACTCCCTAGCCTATAAACTATTTTTAATTTCAGTGACAGATTGTTCCTTTGGCAAAATTTATCATAAGTACATCAGGCAAAAATGCTACCAAGATTTTAGATGATGTGCAGAATGGTTCTCTGGAAAAAATACAAAATAATAATAATAATAATATATATAAAAAAACAGTATCTTCTGAAAACTAGGTGACAGTAAGTGGGCAATGGTGTTGGTGTCTTCTGGTGCAACACTGCTCACTCCTTTAGTAACATTCTTATCAACAGAGGACACTTATCAAACAGATTGATGAAAGTGCAAACATGTGGCAGGGGGAGATTTCTTAACATCTCCACATATCAGCATACATTAGTTTTAAGTGTGCTGCAGTTAAATAGCACATAGCAATGACACAGAAGTTCCAGAGTAAGCTCTGCCGTTGTGTTTGACACCATGGCTGAACACCTTTTCCCAGTGATCTGTATTGGAGAAGATGATGCTTTAGTTCCATACTGAATCTGGGATCTTACTACAGCATGACTTCACTAGGGCTGCCTTGGGGTTGACTTTACAGAAACATAGGTTTGCATAGCTCAAAAAGATCTCAAAAGGGACTCAGGATCATTTTCTCATTCTGTTCACACCTCACCCCAATGCACTAACTAGTTGCTGCAGTTCATGAGATACTTATTTCTGCACGTATTGCCATCATGTTGTAGGGTGTATCCAGGATGACATTCACACACAAGTGACTCTTCCATATTAACACATTCATGTTCACAGTCATGCTAACCAAAATCACAGAAGTTTACTTCTCTAGAGAGAAAAACACTAAAGAATTCAAGCCAGTTGTGAGGGTTTCTGAAGTAAAATAGCTTACAAAAACTCACTTTTTAAAAATTGTACCAGATCCTATGCCTTGGACAGCTTTTAAAATTGCATATCTGATAGTGAGCTGTGGATCTGTGAGTTGACTGCAAGTACTTGGCTAGGTAAGACTGCACTTTGACTCCATACCCCTGCTCCTGTAGTCATTACTATTTATGCACCATGGTGCATGGTGGAGGACGAAAGCCTGGTGCTGGTCACCAGTGATGTATACTTCCTGATTTATAATGAGGGCATATATGCAAATGTTCTACTTTATCTTACAAGTTTATTTAGCATCAGCTTTGTTATAACAAGTTTTGGAATGGGAGCTCAATCCTGAAAATGTCACCAGATTTACAGCCAAATCCAGAGTCCCCTAAAGTCAAAGAAATGAGACCCTAAATGAGAGTTATGATTTGTCTTTAATTCTTAATTAAATCCTTGGCAGTTAGTATTCCAGGCAATATAGTTCTTTCACTCCTATACTCACCAAGGTACATCCATTCCATAAAAACCTGAATGCATTAAAATACCATACAGATAATAAAAGCCAGAGTAGTATGGATTGCTCTAAAAACAGCACTGTGTACATAATGATGCTTGATGAAAAAACATCTTCAAGACTGAAAGAAGACATACTTGTAAAAACAGATACATGTTATGAGGGTCTAGAAATATAATTATGTTGCTCTAATCAAGATTCCTACTCATAAAGTATCAGTACAATTCCCCCCCCCCACCCCCCCCCGAACTGAGTCACCGGGTTAAAATAGTTCTTTATTAACAGCATTACACTAAAAACTTGCTGAGTTTCTGGGCCCTAGCTCAGGACGAGCTGTAATACAAAATGCTTTGTGAAGTAAGTAATATGTACAACTGGTTTGGAACCCTAACATTGCTGAGGCTGTTGATACAGTTTGAAGGAAACTGTATGGGGTTTCATGTGTGATTTTAAGTTGCTTCTCATAACTACATTACCAATACATTACTTTCTCAAAGCTAATGAAATACATCTGTCCTTGCTATAGCAACTCAGCAGCAAAGCAAGGTAAAAAAAAAAAAAAAAAAAGCTGTTTGTGCAACTATAGGACAGTGTCAGAAAGTCAGAAAATAAGAAACAAACTTTTTGGTTTTGAGCCACCATGGTTTCTATATTATGCTTTAAGTTTTCATGAATCTCTTAAAAATATTTGTAATATACAACCCAGTCTATGAAACAGAAAACTGTATTTTTCCAGCATGACTGGCTCAGTTAAATTCAAGTTTACAAAGAAAGATTTGTTTCAACCTTTATAATAGAGAAAACTTTCATCCTTTCAGAAAGGAAACCATTCACAGCTGGTTTAAGAAATAAAAGCAGATGAACTTCATTATGTCCAAAGGATTACTCACTTTTGCATGTTTTCTTATCTGGATTAAGTCTAAACCCTTCTTGGCATCGACAAAAATAGGAATCATCTGTATTAACACATTCCTGTTCACAGCCATGGTCCTGAAGAGTACAATAGTCTGGTCCTAAATGGAAAAAATTGTGTCAGTGAGAAATATAATTCCTCAGATATAAGCTAGACAAGAAACATTTACGTCATTTTCTTTTATTTCTTTTTCCTCATGCACCGTTTAGAACTTTTACCATATTGTTTCAAACTTTGAAAATAAAAAGTTCCTTTCTGACAGATAATCTGTTACACTAAGGTAGACCTGATACGTATTCTTAAATGAATTCTTGGAGAAGACATGCTACATGCAGTACAGAAGTTAGAATCTTAAATATTTCTCAACATTTCACAGCTCAGCCCTATATAATGCTGCATCAAAACTGCCTATTTATTTTACTCAGAGCAAGTTTGATATGATCCGTAATAAATACACAACCAAGCTTCTGAATGCTATTCATTAGATCAAAGTGGGACAACCAGGTCATCAAGGGCATCAGTGTTTTTAAAAGCCTTGAGCACTTGCTACATGGCTCTTCCATTTAAAATGCTCATCAAAGGAAAGATGAGCAAATGCTAGCAACAGCTAACACTTTTGTACAAAGTACCTTAGAAGGGAAAATAATTCTGCAGTAAGCACTGAGATATTTACCCTGTAGCGCTAACCACTATTAATTAAGTCAAAGAACCTGAAATTCACTTAGATGCGATGTGTGGCCATCTCTTAGCTTTATATAAGTGGAGTTAACAAATTTGTTGTAGGGAAATAATGGTTTTAATCCTTCATCACTGCTAAAAATAGATAAATGAGTTGGAAATCAAATAAGTTACACTTTTAATAACATCCGGCACTTTTGAACACTTCATTAAACAGCCTGAAAACTGAAATTCGGTGGTTAATTATTATTCCAAGAGATAATTAGCTTCCTGAAGCAGGAACTGTTCTTTTCTAGTATATGCGGTAGCCTAATGCAATCAAGCCTTTGTAAGTGATGAAAGCCTTCACTAATAATAGACCAAGCAGCAATAGTGGCAAAAGTCCTCTTAACAGTTAACTCAGCTGCTGCTTGGTCTACCTTCCTCACTGACAATCTGAATTTACTGCCCTCTTCTCTTTCTGCCACACATAGAGTACTCTGCTGGTGTTGGCAGGATTCCCCTAATGAGCCGTGTTCCTTTTATTTCATTCTGAGAAGTTTGGAGTCATTCCCAGAGAAAGTTTGTAAGACTGTACGGATAACATTTACATTTTCGAGCTTTTTTTTTTTTTTTTTTTTCTTTTCTTTTCTTTTTTTTTTCTTTTTTTCTTTTTTTGTAGCCTTGAGCATTGAAGCTTACTTTCTATTTTTGAGCAGAAAGCCACGGTTCTTTGATAATCACAAGATCTTGGAACCTGGAGTCCTTGGCCCATGCCTGCTTACTTGCTTACTGATACAGTGATCTGGTCTGGCATGGGTGTGAGTCTTGGCTTGTTGGCAACTGTCACTGAGATTCAGTACATAAGCCAAACATGTAGAAATGTATGCTAAAAGTTTTAATTTACAAACATTTTAAATCCAGTGTTCTGAAGTTTGTTCCTTCATGTTGTTTATGTGAACTCAAAGGCAGTGTGATTCATAACATATGGGAACTAGAACACACTTTTGCTCTGAAGAGCTCTCATGTTGTCTCAATTTCGTTAGCATCAAAATCTACCCTGTTCTTTTCTTCATGATGTATTTTATTAGCAAGGCTCAGAAGACATCAAGTGTAAGGTAAAGTGGTTTGGTAAGTGTTTTAGTGTTTGAGCTGTAGAAAATTGTATCAAAAGCCTTACTGAAATCTAGCCAGACCATATCCAGATTTCGCTTGTCCACTCAGCATGTCGCATTGCAGTAGAAGGAGATCAGGTTCATCAACCAGGACCTGTCTTTGATAGACCCATGCTGACTGGCCCTGATCACCTGGTTGTTCTGTTAGTGCTGTGTGATGGCACTCAAGATAGTCTGCTCCAGGAGCTTCCCCACTACCAGGGATAGACTGACAGGCTTGTATTTTCCTGGATCCTCCTTCCAGCCCTACTTGTAGATGGGTGTCACATTTGCTATCCACCAGTTGACTGGGACCTCCCCGATAGCCAGGACTGCTGATAAATGATGGAAAGCAGCTTGGTGACCACTTCCACCAGCTCCCTCAGTACCCTTGGTTGGATTCCATCTGGTCCCATAGACTTGTGTACGTCGACATGGTTTAGCAGGTTGCTAACCATTTCCTCCTGGATGATGAGGGCTTCATTCTGCTCCCTGTCCTTATCTACCAGCTCAGGGGACTGGGAATCCATAGAACAACTGGTCTTGCTGCTAAAGATTAAGGCAAATCCACATCTCTTATCACTGTGTTTCATCCCCACATCCAATAAAGGACAGAGGTTCTCCTTGGTCCTCCTTTTCTTTTTAATCTATTTATAAAACTGTTTTATCTTGTCTTATCTTTGTCTTGTCTAACAGCAGCAGCCAGATTGAGCTCAAATTTGGCTTTGGCCCTTCTAGTTTTCTTCCTGCACAGCCTCATGACATTTTTGTAGTCCTCCTGAGTGGCCCACCCCTTCTTCCAAAGGTCATAAACCCTCTTCCATGCACTCTTAGACTGCTTCCTCTCTGCTGCACTGTATTTCCAACAGACGTCTGATGAGTTGAAGCCCCTCACAATAACAAGCACTAGCAACTATGAGAATCTTCCCAGTTGCTTATCGAGTATTGTGTCTGCCTCTTCAGCTTGGCTGGGCGGTTTACAGCAGACTCCCACTATGACATCTGCCTCATTGGCCTTCCCCTTGATTCTTACCCATAAACACTCAACCCTGTCATCACAGTTTTTCAGCTCTAGACAATCAAAACAACCCCTTAACATAGAGGGCTAGCCCCCTGCCTCTCCTTCCTAGCATATCCCTTCTGCAGAGTTTGTAGCCATCCATCGCAATGCTCCGTCTGTATACCTTCAGCAAATCTGTGTGTGACATTAAATTAGGGACATTGTGTGAAAGCAAACGGTAGTACAGAGGAACCTTGATAAACTTTACAACTGGACAAACAGAAGTCTTCCGAAGTTCAGCAAGAAGAATTGCTTGGGGGTATGTCTCTTTCCCTGGATATATGATCAGATGTGCACTGTAAATTAGATGTTTTCTTTCTAAATTTTAAAATTAAGTGACGTAACAAGCATAATATGCACTGTAGTCAATAGGTTAACTTAATTTCTTTCAATAAATGTTGAAATGCCCCCAAGCCTTAAAAAAAAACCACAGAAATACACTGCTACAAAAATAATGTTTTTTTTCACTTTATTAGACAATATGGACTATATTCATCAATGGCATCAGCAGTTTCACTCACCTAAAAACTAAAGGGTTTTGTCTTCTTACAGCTGCAACACTAAAGTTTCATTACCAAGGTCTGCCTTTATGAAAAAAGGTAACCAGGAGCATACATTAAAGTTTTCCCTTCACATTTCCTGAAGTGAGTTATGACATTACATACTACAGAGGTTTTAGCTTATTTTCCCAATTACGGGAAGCTTTAGCAAGAGTATTTTCTGGTCTGTTAGTTCTCTTCCGCTCTATATCCCCCCCAGCTCTAGTAACTTTTGAACTTGTTAGTCCAGTATCAATCAAGTTTGACAAACAAGCAAACCTCTGAAGTTATTATAAGCTGGTGGAAACATGGAAGCTTTATAGAGGCTACTGATTTTCCCAGAGCTTTGGCACAAGTATCAAAGAACTCTCTACTGGGGAAAATCCATAGCAAAATAGGCTGCAATGTTTCCTCTGATTGTGGAACTACTCACTCTGTTTAATTCTAGCTTGTCTTACAAACCAAGATTATAAATCATCTTGTACAGACCTGTTTGTTTATCCATCTAGGGAGATGATATTCTAAATGAAATATCTGGATAATCAAAGAGAATATGCAAGACAAAGCTTTTGGTTTTTACTGTTGAAAAAGGAGCCTGGTCTCATGTTAAATGCTTCCTGTTTATAGAAGAGGCCCCTCCACCTACTCTCTCTCCCTAAAATCCAAACTACCTCCAAAAACAACTTTCATTGCTTTTATGACCTTTGGATTCAAGGGCACTCCAACATTTTCTATACCTAATATTATTCAGTGTTCCCAGGAACAGTGGGAGAATTACTGCTGAGAACTGGACAGGAGGAGTACATACTGTGCATAATTAAAGCTTATCGGTACTTACTTCTGCAAGTTCTTTTGTCTGGATTTAAAATGAACCCTGGGTGGCATCTACAGTAATAGGAGTCCTTAGTGTTAACACATTCATGTTGGCAACCCTGGTTATCCACAGCACAGTAGTCTACAACTGAAAAAGAACAAGAGCAACATATATAACCAGAAAAACAAAATTAGAACTATTACACATAGAGATTATGGTACTAGTTATACACAGTAGCTATAAGAAAAAAAGGAAAAGCTGACATTATTTTTCTTCCGAATAACCTTTCTGCAAAAAGCAGAGTACTTTAATTACCAGTTGATACATCAGATTCACTTGAGTCCCAGATTGTTTCTCCTACCCTTTCAACATTTATCAACTCCCTTATTGTCAGGAACCTTCTCAATGCATTTTCTCTGATCTGGAAACCATAACTCAGCCAGCAACTCTTCTTCAGAGACCAGGGCAAAGCAAAGTTTGTTTTAGTTTTGTCTTCTGTCTCCTCAAATCCAGTCCTGGAAATGTTCTGCTTTTCCTTAATTCCCTCAGCTGTATTAGTTATCAAGACTTGTTCCAGTAGCCTGAAAACACAGGAGACCTATAGCAATACTTCCTACACTGAAGACTGTCACGGTACATTGATCCTCTCTACCTTGTCCAGAATCATCCTGTACAAATCAGGTGCAGCTATGAAGTCTGACAGCTTCAGCTGATTTTCACCACTGATATTTTGCTTATATAATGCCTTTTGTTTGAGAGAAATCAAACATCATAGTTAGTCTAGTCAAGTATTTCGTAAGTGTCCTATTACACAAATCCATATTTGCAAGATAGATTGCCAAAAAGGTAATAATATAACACTTTAGAGTTTACTCAGATGAGCCCATTTAAAAGTGCTAAAGGAGTGAAATAAATTATATTATTTCTTTGTGGTTTGAGCTGTTTCTTTACACAGAAAGCTCTAGAAGAAATCAAAGTCAAGTCACAAGGCAGGTGTTCTGACCCTCAAAAGCTTCCAGGCCTACATTAGGCAAGTTTACCTAATTCTTTCTGCAGAAGACAGCAATGTGCCCAGCTTCACAGACATTTAATGAGACAGCTTCAGCCTCTTTGCCAACTGACTAATTTTTTTATTTTTTATTTTTATTGCTCTACACTGTGGATACTCCCAGACTGTTTTTAAGAGGCTGTAAGTTTGTTTTAATGAAAACAGTTTTTTTTCCTTTAATAGCCTTCCTTTGCAAATAATGCACACTCAGGTGTGCTAAGATATTTAGTCAAAGTCTGGTCAGGAAAGCAGATAATCCATTTAGTGACCTTGAAAGAGCTTCTTTAGGAAGATTTATTCTTAGGAATAAATGTGTTGAATGAAGTCAAATTAGATTACTTACTCTCTACCATGTGAGACCATTTTCCTGGCAAGTACATTTCTGTTTCCACACTGAATAGCTTCATATAAAAATGTATTTGCTGAATATATATTTCAAGGATATAATGTGTCATGTAATTAGTCAGCTTTCCCCTGAAATTAATTCTAACCACTTGCACATTTCCAAGTATTTTAAAAGACACCATAGCAAATAAGTCAAAGAATATATAATTTCTTTCTATGCAGCATCATACCTGGGAAACAGCCTATTTAAATCTGTCCATAAAGTCACCTCCTCCTCTGCATTTAAATCCTAATGAATGTGCACTTCTACCACAACATCTGTAACTGCCCAACTAATTATTATGAAGTTGAGAGGCAACTGAATGGTTCAACAGGTCTTAGAATGCTTTATTATCAACATCTGAGTAACTATCACCCCAAGCACTTTCAGATGACAATCTCTTCCAGGGAAGGACTGTGCCTTCTTAGGTCTATGCAGCTGCTAATGTACTGTGGGCAAAAAAGGAAAAAAAAAAAAGAAACACCTCAAAATAAATAATTCATACAAGACACTGATTTTACCAGGCTTGCTTTGCCTCACATATATTAATTCTGGGAACCTCTTACTCATAGAAGTAGGTCTGTTGGCCTCTACCAATAATGAGCATATCAATTTAAATAAAGCTTTTCCACTGACAGTTAGGAATTCAGAATATTCTCTTGACAGTTGCTTTTGGAGATATGTATTATTTATTTCCTCTCCCTCCCCTGGTCCCTTATTCCATGCAGGCTTATCCTTGCAGACTGGCATTAGTAATCTACCTACAATTTAATTTCACTTTCAGCTTCACGTTTCATTTTGGTGGTACTTGCTTAGATGGGAAAGTTGTCAACAGCATGTCAATCAGCAAGTAAGTTGCTGGAGGACTTAAATCTTCCTGAAAAGACTAAAAAGAATTATAAATCTATATTTCTTATACTGAAGTACTGCAATCCTGCAGAAAATACATAACATCTGTATAAGAGCAAAGCAAAATAATATTTTCTTCATTTTTGTTAAGTTTTATTATTTTACACTTCCTTATTGTCACAAGAGTCACAGGACAGACACCAGAATGTGAACTTTTAATT
Organism: Oxyura jamaicensis; assembly: GCF_011077185.1. Lineage (NCBI taxonomy): Eukaryota > Metazoa > Chordata > Aves > Anseriformes > Anatidae > Oxyura > Oxyura jamaicensis. The sequence goes on along the minus strand of NC_048894.1, from coordinate 135,983,636 downwards.
TTAGCCCATACCTATTTCAATATGAAACTTTTCTAATTAATTCTGAATTAATGATATTTTTAAGCAAGCAAGCAATGAATTCAGTTGTCATCTCCCTGTTTGTTCCACCATGTTTTTCTTGTTCTGAATTAGTTGCTAAGTGATGAGATCTATCTTTTACATCCAGTTAACAGTTTCACACTCTGGGTGCTCATGTTGCCCTCTCTGATCTGTGGGCAGCACAGTTTATCTTTCTCTAATATTTCTGTTTTACTACTATGATGTTTATATAGTTTTTGTTGTTGTTTTTTCATTATTTTGTTTTGTTTTATAGGAGAATGGATTAAATTAAGGAGAAGTACAGAAGAAAGAATGGATTAAGTTAAGGAGAAGTGCAGAAGAAAGCCTAGGAAGAAAATGTGACAGAATAAGTAAAGGTATAAGGCAAATGAAAAACAATGTGGAGTAGGAGAAGAGAAAACTCATGGAAGACTTGTTAAAACCTAGAAACCAGCCAAAAAATGCAGCAGTGCCAGGATTTCAGACAGGTGCCAGCAGCCAAATCACTGCCAGGAGAAAAGAGCCCACGCCCAACAGCTGCAGCAGTATGGAGACAGCTCAGCACCAGTGCCAGGGAAGAGAAGACACCATGGCTAGCAACACCAAGAAGAAGGGGAGAGTGGGACCAAGATTGAGGGTGCTGTGTGTTCAGCAGCATAATGTAGAAAGAAGGGCTCATTGCCACCAAACTTATAACTGGCAGGATTTTGTTCATATGAAAGGTTAACATGAAAAGCTGTTTAAAAAGGCAAAATGGTAGTGCTCTGCTATCCATAATTATCACTGAATAGATAGCTTCAAATGCTGTTTAATCTGTAAATTTTTTCATAAACAGTGTGTTGCAAACACTTAGACTACTTCACCATTCAGTGGTCACTTTAAATGAATGCATTGTAAGCTGCTGGTTGTGAGCTTTTATTTAATTATTGCCATCCGGGTAACTGGCTGACAGGTACGTTAATAAAGCAATTAGCATTGCAATCGATTCTTAACTAGAGAAATTAGTCCTTCAGAAATGAGGAATAGAACTTAACAAAATAGTAATAACAGTTGATGACAATAAGTATGAATATCTCAGATTAAATATATGGTAAAAAAAGAATTAAGGATTCAAAAACCTGCTAAAAGAAGTCATGGATTTTCTTTTCAGGATACAGTCATATCAATAGCAGAGAAAAGTCCGACTGTGACACAGGTGAAGGTCACGAGGATTAGGTTAAGGTTACTAGATGAAATTCTGTGGAGTGTTAGATGTAGAAATTTGGCCTATAACGTCTGAAAGGCCTTCTTGCCTAAGCAACTATTATTAGCTGCATTTTTAAAACAATACAACTTCAGAAAGCAGGTTCTTAAAGTGATTTGCTAGTACCCAAATTATGCTGATGCTAAATTATGTTAAGAAGTGTAAACACTTTATGTGGCTCATGAGGCTACATGTGCAGTAACGTTTCTGGAGAGAAGTACAGAGTCAATGTTCTTTAAAACTACACATTATCTTAAGTTAAAAAAGCTCAAAACTTCATTTGTGTGTCCTATGTGAAACTATAAGCAGAATGTTCAGTTTCATAAACTGTCATCTATTTTGCACGTCAAAATAGGATTATTCTGTAACATAATAGCTGTGAAGGCAATAAGAGACAAGTTATGTTTGTGGTGGATTCCAGAAGACAGTATTTTTTTGAAATGTAGTGCAGGATGATAAACTTATGAGAAGGGCAATAGACTAATGTACCAGAATTATCTTTAAAATATTTAATGTGTATAAACAGAGAAGTAAAAAGTGAGATAGTTTTATGCTAATAGAAAGGGAAGTATGTTTTTTGTCCAAAAATTGTTGTACTGTATTTCCATGCTTGCTGTTTTGAGATATCTTAGGCTTGATGTTCGCTTCTTCACTACCCATAGTGAAAATTAAAGGCACATGTTGGATGGGTTTTTAATGGCGATCAACCATTCCTTAAAGCCATCCTTTGAAAAGGAGTTTGAAAGTTCTCATGGCATGACCATAAAACCAAGTGAGAAATGTTAATAAATTGTCCACTTTCACGTTTTCTTTGTCTAATTTCTGTCTGAAGAGGAGATACCAAGTTTGTCTGCTTTTGTTTGTTTTTGAATGCCCATATATATCAATGCCAGTACAATGCTTGCCACCTGCATGGATCTAAAATAAAACATTAGAAGCTTAGTTTCAAGATAGCAATGTTATTTTTCTGTGTGAAATTCATTGGAACAATTTTTCCCAGTCACCGTTCCTCATAAGTAAGGGCCTACTAACATGTCATATATGTTTTTCCTTATCTACCACCAATGTGGAAGAAGACAGCTTAGCCATCATTGTTTATGGCCATACTGGATGTTAATTTACATTTAATTTCCTTTGGTTTGTGTCAAAAGATAAAAGTGAATTGCTAAACTCATACTCACCAATGCAATTCTTTCCATTTGCATCGAGTTCGTACCCTTCATAACACTGACAGACGTAAGACCCAGGCGTGTTCACACAAATCTGCTCACAGGCGTGTTTCTCCACAGCACAGAGGTCCTGAGCTACAAGACATAATTGCACAAACATGAAGTTCTTTGCCCTTCCATATTGTACAGGTAGACTACATATTGGAAATAAATTTCAGGAATCTATGAACAGCTCTTTAGAGCTGAGCTCATTTCAACACAGAACATGCTGATATTCCGTCACATAGCAAAACTTTTATAACAGCAAGAACAACCACTCAAAGCTGAGGAGTTCATTCCTTTAGCTGAAGGCAACAACACTTACTGGAACACTGGTGCCTACTGGATTTGCTTGACTGAATATTTCACTGAAACATTTAATGGGTGTACTTCTCTTTTTTTAATAAAATATTTTTTTTGTATTTGTGTCTTTTTTTTTTAATTTTGTGTACAATCAACCCTAATAAATTATGATGAGGATAGAAAAGGAAAGAAAAAGAAAATGGGGCACCAAAAGCTCCATTTCTGAGTTTTATCATTTTTCAATTTTGTGCAACATACCATAGCAAGTTACCCCTCCCAAGCAAAAAATCTCTTGGGAAAAATATCTACAGCAAATGAGGTCAGTTCAGTTCCTGGTCTAACGACGCACATTTGGCTTTCTTTACAATAGACTGAAGCTTTCTGAGAACCCCAGGTTTCACCAGTGAAACCTCTGGAAAGCAGAGAATATTGTGTTGCTCAGGATCAGGCCCAGAGACTGCTCAACACATAATTATCATTTACAGCTAAAAAAAAAGAAAAAAAAAGTATTTTGGAACACATTTAAGGAAACTAGCCAAGCAAATATGAATTTTCTTTTATAGTGCTCTGCTTCATATCATGTGGCATGATGAACAGCATAAACAATGGTTTAACTCTCTTGTTCCAATATTATCCCAATAATTTTTGCAGCCACATTTGCTCTTTTGTACTGCTTTGTGTATTAGTATAAAATTTGAGTATATCTAGAGAAGAATGAAAGAGATTAAGTTACACAAACAGTGTAATGAGTACAGAACAGCCATTATCTGACACAACCACTCTTCTCTAGACAATTTAGATGAGAGTTGGTAAAAGGAACAATGGTAGGTTTTCATCCTTTGCATAGATGTAAAACCTTGTTAATGATTTCCATCCTTTGCATGGATGCAAAACCAGCTAAATGACATAAATAAAGAATATTTGAAGTTGAACAAAGGAACATTTTTTCCTGGCTTTGTTTTGGAAGGTGGTTGAGTTGCTTCTTTTTTTAAAAAAGAATAAAAATAAAATAATGAAAGGAGTATGTCTTTAATTCCATAAAATTCATCTTTTATGTGTTGCTTAATTTAGCAAGTGATAAAATGTGTATGTAAGGAAACTATTTGTTCATGAACAAGTTGACAAGTGTATCCAAAAGTTAGATAAATACATCTGTTGTATGTTGACCATGTACTGCATGAAATGTAAATATAATGAAGATTTATTTTACATAGAGGTCCAGGGAGGAACATGCTGTCTCTTCGCATGAGTCAAAAATCGGCAGCCAATGAAAGTAACTAAAATGGTCACAGACTGGGGTTTTTTCTATCACCATTCTCCAGCTTCCTTCTAGAAATAAGCTGTCCAGTTTGTCCAGCTTCGTTCCCCTTGCTCACAAATGTTGTTACCTCTCTGGGGACTTTTCTGGGGACTGATCTGACCTTGGTAGACTGCTACCACACCATCTCCCTCCTTCACCAATCTGCAGCATCCTAGAACACTTATGGTCAGTTTGATGGCTTTCAATATTAGATTTCCAGTATTACTGCTAAAATTAACTTACAGTTTGGTGATGTGGAAAAATATCCATTAGAAGTAGGCTACAAATACATTGAATGATGCATGTCCTTTCTACAATTAGGAAATTCAAACCTACTCAAAACAAGTATATAGTTAAGCATATCATGTGTGATAGGTAACCAGGGAAAACTAATTTAAGACTGAGTCATAACTTAAAGGAAAAAAAAAGTAAAGTAATGAAGCAGTGGAATTTGAAAAACTGTACAAAGCAACACATCGAGGACTACTGTGCATGGGTCACCAGTAGGAAAACCACATACAATTCCAAAACTCTCTTGGAAATTAATCTGTAACATCAAGCAGTGCAGTGAACAAAAGATGAACTACTGGCTGATAAAAGCTATGGAAATATAACACAACAATCCAGAAGATACAATAAAGAAACAATTTTTCATATTTGCAATTAAAATTTTCTCAGTTTTTCTCCATTATTTAAATCTAATTGATTCTCCATTTTTTTTTCCATTATTATTCTTGAAGTTCAATTGTCGAAAGTGATGTTAGGGGTGAAGATAGGAAAAAAATGCATAGGAGAAAATTCAAAAAGAGAAATTTTGTATTTAAAATAAATTTCAGAAAATTGAAAGCAGAAAAATTCTTCCTTAAAAAGCCTTTGGTACAAGAAAATCAGGGGCACAAAGAGGGTTTAAAAGAAAGGTTTATATGATACAAAAGTTTTGAATGAGAAGCATTTTAAAAGGGAAACAAAGGAAAGAAGAGGCTAGGGAATATTATTGAAATGTGATTGCATAGTTAGAGGCCTCATTTGGGATTCTGACCACCCATTTTTGGGAGAGCTACAACAAATGTGAAGAAGCATAGAGAATTGGCTGTGTTAAAAGTTGTTCTTGTCACTGTTCTGATCTTGGCTTAGCTGCTAAGTCAAGTAATAATTAGAACATATTTCAGATTAATTTTTTTCTTCTTGAGGAAACAAAAACCTGGAATAAAGTGTTAAATTTAATACTAAGCATTCCTCTACAATTCACACATGCATATGACAAATATCTAAGGGATGCTGGTGAGAAAGGCAATGAAAACAAAGATTCTTAAAACTAGCTCATCCCATAGCCCGACAGCATGGGAGGTAAACAATTCAAAAGTAGTTTCCTATTGGGCTCAAGGGGTCTGAACACGCTCCCACACACTGACAAAAATGCCCACATCACTCCAGTGCTGACATTCTTTTGTCCCCATTTCTATTTGCAGAGGCTCTGGTTGAAACTGTGTCCTGTTGCAGATGTAAGGACTCTAATCTTCAAGCGGCAGAGTCCTCCCAGATACTGACATACTCCCATTGTTTCAGTGGTCGTTAAGTATGTGATGTAAAATACAAAACTAAACAAGGGACAAAAAAAAACCTATAATCCCAAACTAGCTGTTCCAAACACATGATCAGGATTTGAGCCTGCATCCTTCACCTCACTTCTGAATTATCTATTATGATGTGGACATACTATGCTCTCACCATGGAAGTTTCCTCCAGCTTTTTGAAAAAACATTTTCCAAAATTATGTTTCTGGCTAAAATCAGTTTGGCAAATTCGGCTTGAATCCATGGAGTGTTGTGTGGTAAGAAACTGCATTTTTAGCGAGTGCGTTTTCCCCAAGCAGTAAAACACAGTGTCCCACAATTGCTTTAAAATAATGGTGGATACAGAAATAAATTTGGCATACCCATCTTATGTAGTCTGCTGTTAATTACTAGGAAACAAGTCAAAATGGACAAAAGAAATACTGCTTACAAAGATCAGAATTAAACTGAAGTACAGTTCGTTACTATAAACTATAGTTAAAGCCAATTACTTAAACTCGAAAAAAGTTGATCTTTTTAAAGAAGGAAATGAGAGCATAAGCAAGACTTTTGAAAGTATTTTTTTAAAGGCCCTAAGGCTAGACTTCAAGCAGAGGTTAGGAAGAATTTTCCAGATTGGCAAGTTACTTCCTAGTTCTCTAGTACACGGTTTATTCCACCTTTATCTACCACTTAGTATTGGTTCCTATTCTAGACAGGTTACAAAAATAGTTTGACTCACTTCATGTGGGATGATGAAACAGTTCTTTCTTTGAATGTTGTTTCATTCTTGAACTTATTGCACCAATAAATTTCAAAAGCAACTTCATGTAGTTACAGTGTACTTCCGCAGAGTCATGTATAAAAATTAGTTTGATGTATTTCATAAAGGCTTATGAAAACTTCATTTACAAAAAAAAAAAAAAAAAAGGCAAAAGAAATACAACTTTACAGTTTTAGACTCTTTGCAATGATTAGCATTAATTTCATACTGAGCTCAGTCCTTCTTTATGAGCCCAGCTCAAAGAGCATGGGACGTTAAGTGCTTTTCGGGAGCATGAAAGAGAAAAGTGAAAAAGAGAAAAAGATAACATACTGCTGCAAGTTTTCTGGTCAGCGTTCAGGATGTATCCTTGTTTACATCTGCATTCATAGGAGCCGGGGGTATTTATGCAGAAGTGATCACAATGATGTTCAACTATACTGCACATATGGGGAACTGAAAGAAAAAAGAGGTTATTAATTGCTTGTCACAACTAAATATATATGATTTAAAAAAATTTACCAAAGCCATTTAAAAAACTCAAATTAAATTTCAACAGTCAACACAAAAATAGAAGCTTAAGCTTACATCTGAGTGTAGGTTTACCAAACAGTATTATATGTCTACTCCTAACAAAAATAGGAATTTATATATTAGCTGTCTAGCCCTTGTTGCTGGCATGTTTTTGGACATGAAATTGCATGTGGAATGGAGATATAAACAAACAAAAAAATTACAACAGAGTATCTGGAAATGCTAATTACTTGGTGGTTCTCTGAAAACAATGAAACAAACCTACCACATTCAAATTAAGAAAATAAGTGTAATTTAAGTACAAACTGTTCTAGAGAACATTTAATTTCCTGAATGAAGAAAATAACCCCACAGCACAATGCTAAAGAAGAATGAGTGGAAAACAACTTGAAGAATCTTGCTTGCTTAGTTATTAATTTTGAGGAATGTATGGGCAATGTATGGCTATGATGAGGTGAAGCATCTCCAAGACTCAATAAGGAGGAGCTGAGCTGAGCTACATACTAGAGTATAACTCTTCCTGACTATTTTTTTTTATCAATTTGTATTTTATGTCTCTAATAGCAAGTAATAAAATGCAACAGACTTAGGAAGAAGAAGGAAAAAAAAGAATAGCAAGCCTATTCTGTCAAATTCATTACTTAACTATTTTTCCCCATATCAGCACTTTTTGGGGAAATACTAAATCTCATTGCTGTTTTCCTTCCACTAGAGCACTGCTCGTATGTCATTCTTATAATGAACAGGTGAATTACTTCTCAGAAAACAATGTGAGGAAAATAATACATTCTGCTCAATAACAGGGATTGATGTGCTCCTTATTGTGCTAGGTTGACAAACATCAAAATTTATGGTATAGATATTCCATGGTAATCTAGCAGCGACAACAGAAGCCTAATAAATAACTAAACATGTGGTACATGTGGAACTTATGAAAAAAAAATTTTGTTGAGATACATGCTGTGTATCCAGTCTTTGGAATGGCTGCCGGAGTTATGCATTTATTACTAATATACAAGCCACCACAATTGCCAAATCTCCCAATCAGCTTTTTTGAACTCACCATATCCTGCCATAACAAAACTCCTCGAATATTTTATCTGTGTAAATACAGAGCTGCTGGGACCTCTCTCAGCTGCAAGTGAAGGGTATATACGAAGCATATATCCCATTATGTTAAATGCTAAATGCTCCAGAAAATCAGACCACTGAGTGCACTGAGTCAAAGATTTAAAGTTAGTGGATGATCCCGACAGTTTTTGCCCTGTTCCTGTGCTTCCATTCCTCCAGCGTGAAATGGGGATGACACCACTATCTACTTTTCAGGAGAATAATAAAGACTATTTGCTCCTGATGGCTCCAGCCTAACTTCTGTGTCTTTCTCACTCTTCTTTTATTCATTCTCCATCTCCATTTGTGGATTTTGTCCCATATTCTGTTTCCCTTCTGAAACTTCTTTCAACTTTTGTCTCAATTCTCATGCCTCTGACTTCCCAGGATACTGCTTCCTTCTCCTTTACCTTACTGCATGGTAATAGAAAGAGGCCTGTGGGATCCCCTGGCCTCAAATGCTGTGTCTGACACCACTGAATCTTTAGGAGCCAGAGGCAGCAACTGCAGTCTGACTTAGCAGGGGATGAAACCCAGTCAGCTGAAATGGATTCTTCTGAGAATTTAGTTGCTAAGGCCTGAGACATCTGTGCTATCCAGGGGAAACAGTAGTTAATTCAGTTTACTTTTTATTTTGTCCACTGAGCTTCATCACTTGGCCAAATTCTTCTCTTATCTTCATGGGAACCAGGAAGGCACATTCCCACAGCCACAAGGACAATCCAGACCCCAAGACTAATCAGGAGTCAAGTTCTCTTCCCAAGGCATGAAGCCTAGCAGACTGCGTGCCGGGAAACTTGACCAGAGAGGGGTGCCTTGAATTGCTGTAGGAAAGAATCAAGGTGTCCAGATGTTTGACTCAGCTACAATGATAATCCCTCTACGTCCATTTCCCAGGAGGAACCTAGGTGCTCCAGGCTATGAGATGCTTAGATTCTCTTTTCAAATTTAGACAGCTGAATGCTGCTTCACAGTCCACACTCAACAAGACATTAAGGATCCTAGCTGATGTTTAGTTCCTTAAGATGAAATCCCCAGGATGCTAACACATTAAGTTCTGTGTTGAATCTGGCCTGGCTTTTTATTTTTATTTATTTTTTTTTGTTTTGTTTTGTTTTGTTTTGTTTTTTTGGATCTCACCTTCAGCTCCTGAAAAATGGTGTGGAGGCATTCACTGAGTAAAGGAGGCAGCAGCAATCCTTGTCACCTCCATACTCCTCCATCTGCAGGGGGATGGTTTTATTGAGGATCACATGTATTTGGATTAAAGATGAACTATAAAACTTTAATACATTTACTGGGTACTGCCTAGTCAGAAAAAGGTTAAGTAGTACTTGTACTGGATTCATTTCTAAAATGCTATTAAAAATCCCATAAAACGGAGTTTTGTAGCATTTGCTGTTCATTCCATTTAAACTCTCAATCCATGCTTAGTTTACTCTTTCTTGGTTTTTAAATGTATTTTACTATGCCAGCTAATACCGCGGCAAGGGAGAAACAGGAAAAAAATCTATTATCTGATGGATGTCTGTGATGTTGTTCTGTGCTGATGCAGTTCATCTGGAGCTCTATTGCTCTTTGAAACAGTTTTGGAAAAGACCAAGTAAGGAAAATTCTCCAGCCTATCCTGACAATAAGCCTCAGTTCTTCCCTGGAAAAAGCATCATAAGAGATGAATGAGCATTCGGCCTCACCATGTATTCTTTCCCTGGACTCTGCTGAAAATGTCTCTGTTTCATGCCATTATAACAAGTACACAGATTGGAATAAAATGAATTATATATGTCACAGTATTTGTAAAAGGTAATTTTGTAAATTAATACCTATTAAAATATTATTTACTTTATGGTATGAATGAATAATACCATGGCAAAAGCTTTTCCTAACTTTCTGTATTTAAGGTGGATGGAATAAAACTTTTATCATATCTCTGTCTCTCACTTTTAATGAGAAGGCATGCTCAGAGATAACTGTACATAGTTAATATGTTTTGGAAGAGGAATAACATGAGCTCCACATTTATTTATTTATTTTAATAACCAAAAGACAGAGTTATCAGGTTGAAGTTTAAGTACTAAGTGAAATCACATTTAAAATCGATAGATGAAACAACTTATCTAATGCTCAAATAGCAGAGGGTTGTAAACTAATTGTTGTTATGCAACGAATAGGAAAAATGTGGTATGTGTGTTTGCCTCAGTGCTTATGACCATTAGGAATTACATCACATTTTATGGCACTTAGCAGTAGAATTAGCTTTTCCCCATATGTATGATTGTTGTTCTGAATGTTGTCTAGCTACCCTCCCCTTTTTCAGCATATATATTCTAATAGAATAGGTTCCACAAGAAAAAAAAATGAAAATGCATGATTATTTTTTTATTTTTTTAATTTTTTTTTTCATCTATGCATTCAAACCTATGTATAAAAGCCTTACCACAAAGTTTAGTCTGGAAGGCGGAGGTCAGTGTTTCAATCTGACTGAAATTAGCGACCAGAAATACGTGCTCTTCATGCGGTTCACTCCCAATGGACTTCAGCGTGTTCATGTCCACTCTTCCCACTCCAATGGCAAAAATCAGGATTCCTGAGTTGCGAGCTTTCGCAGCAATCTCTGCCACTGGATCTTGTGGTCTCCCATCTGTCACTATCATGATAATGCGAGGCACGTTCTGGCTGAGAGGTCGAGCTCCTTCTGCCTCTGAAAACGCGATGTTCACGGCATACTGAATAGCCAGCCCAGTCATGGTGCCAGTCGCCAGGTGCATCATTCTCTTCACTGCTCTCTCGATCTCCTGCTTCCTCCTGAACGTCTTCAGAGAGAACTCCTGTTTGACAGTGCTGCCGTACTGAATCAGGCCCACTCGGGTGGCATCGGGACTGATGTCCAGGAACTGCAAGATGGTTAAAATGAACTCCTTCACTTTTTCGAAGTCGTAAGGACGTACGCTGCGAGAACTGTCAATGATGAAGACAAGATCCAGACGTTTTCTGTTACAAGTATTTTCTAGAGGAAGAAATGAAAACAACAATTCTTAACAAGAACTTTGAAATGCAGATTGGATCAGCTTGACCTGAAGTGTCAAACATGCTGTCTAAACAAATACCCTGACAAGTGTTGGGAGAATACAGGAAAAATAGGAGATGCCAGAACTTAAGCTACTTGGGCAATCTGAATTTGGTCTCTGGTGAATAACAGTAGCTGCCTGTTACTTGATAAGTGTATTATTTTCATGAGATCCGTGCTCAGAATGGGCACTGTTGAGACTTTGACCTCAAACCCCACGCAGGATGGAATCCCTCTCTGAATTACATAGTTATTACTGTAGTGGGCTGCACGTTGATGTTTGCTGTTGTAGTTTCCGAGAACTGAGAAATCCTAATGGGATAGCACTCCAATGACACACGGTGGTATTAGTCCTTTGTTAAAAACAAAGAAACAGACACACAGAAATCCAGGTCAAAAGCATCTGTTAATTGGAGTGACTGATCCAAGATGTGAAGGGGCTGATTTTTCAGGGAATTTGGCACTAAGGAGTGCTTTGCATGTACAAAGTACAGCTCTCAATGACGTCAACTGCAGCTGTGAGTGCTCAGCACTTCTGCAAATCAAACCCCATGATTTCAAACACATAATTAATGGCCATCTGGGAAAAGTCGAGTCTATTGGACTAGCTCAGCATCACACTGAAATTCTGTGGCTGCACCAGAGACAAAACCCAGTTTTCTACAATGGCGTTCGACTTGGAAAAAAGACCTCTCATACACTTCCTGAAATTTTCTGTTTCAGTCATCAACACAGCCTTTTTTTCCAAGAGCCATTGAAGCTGAAATACCACAGGGTGTGTCTACGACAACTGCACAGACAGGCAGACGAAGCTATCATGGGTAACAGCAGAAGCGAAGGCTGCCTGTTCTGAGCATGCTATGAGCTTTCCAAGGCCCTGGGTACACCCTCTGGCTTCTGCTCAGCATCCGTTGCTGACATATGTGAGTTGCAGGATGAGAATGGATAAGGACTGGCCGTTCACTGGCTTCTCCTATACAGAAAGCCAGAACATGGCAGGCTTACGGCAAGCAGAGGGACGTGAGCTGTGAGCCTTGCCACAGGAGACTGTGTATGGTAGAAGTTTAAAAGGACTTTAAAAGACTTCCTGGGATGCTGGTAATGTGAAATGAATTGAGGCTTAATAGAAATATTAGAGGTAGCAAGAAAGCTCACCAAACTGCAGTAGTATCCTCACCTTACTAAGCTGAGGTGCCCTTAACCAGGAGCGTCCTTCCCTGCCAAACCCAATTCAATTCCCAGAACACTCTTACCCATCTTGTGCGCTGAGTGCGGCAGATGCCCTGTGGAAAAAGTAGTTATTTGATTGTATAATTAAAGGCCGTGTCATACAGCACAAGTACAAGTGGGCCAATCAAAGACTCAATTGGAACAACATCTGCCTCTCCACAAGCCTTTACACGAGCTCAATTGTGACTGCTGATGAATGCTAACCATGTATTACTGCCAAGGAAAGGGGTGAGAAAGATGCCTATTCTCACTTGTTAACTCAGAAGCCTCTTTCATAGATTACCAAGAACATTTGTGGGCACAGAATGAAAATGCTCTTTGATGACATAAAAATGACTGCCTGGATTTATTTCTCTGCAGTCTACAGTGTGGCTTTATTCATAAGTGTAGGAATATGCTCAAGTTGCTTATTCTTTAGAAATCAGAGCGTGTTGAATGCAAGCCAATCTGAGCAGAAAAATAAAAATCCCAGTTCTGATGGAATACATATATCCTGACACATTAACTGTTTTCCAACTTATTAGATCAATGGCATATCTAATGATTATTTTTACTAATATGGGATATTCCAGCTCAGTTATAATACCAAGATAACACTAAGATAAGACTTGATGGAGCATGGCAAGGGGAAAGAAAGATTCAGAAAGAAGGCCAAGAATGTGTGTGTGCCTATGAGGGGAATGACAGAGGAGGGAGAAGGGCAAAACGACTGCTATTTCAAAACACAAGCCTTGCTGTTGAATTATTTTGAATTTTGGGATTTTTAATTTGAATGTTCAGATCCCAGTCTGAAGAGACTCAGTGCCTTATTTTGAAGTCAGGAACAAATCTTGGTGGGAAGAAACCTGGAGAGCATTAGCAGATAGTACTACCAGAAATACCCCCCATTGTGCTACATTAGTTATGCAGAAGAATGTGATATAGTATATTTCAAAACCACTTTCAATAGAAAAATTCTATAGAAATGCCAAACATTTCAAAAATATACATATATTTAAAGTCTTTGTCTTCTGGGGATTTTTAATAAACTTGTAATTATTAACGTTGATTCAGCTGAGCTGAGTTCCATGAAATATTAAGTATAACTCTTTTACTAAGCAGAACTCCAGCTGGGTGGTATTTTGAGGAGTGGCAATCAGTAATGGCTAACAGATATCAACATTCATCCCCTCAGATAAACTTTCAATGACGCCTTTTTAGCAGCTCCATGGTTTTGCACTTGCCTTGCAAACTATAACCTCTTCCTCCTACCAGCTCTTATGTTTAAACAGAGAACTTGCTCAGAAGTTTGGCAAACGTCTTCAAACCACAAAGTAACTCCCTTCTACAATTCTTATGAAAAGTGACACATTCATTGAGAAGAGCTATTCATCCAGAAACCTATATCTAAGTCAGCACAGTTTTTGGATTGCCAACACAGAAGTTAAAAAAAAAAAAAAAGCCTCAAAATGTGAGATATATTATCCAAAGGCAAGACAAGGTCAGGAAAGGAATGGTCAGGTCAAGAGTAAACATGTTCTCCTCCTCTGCTCAATACCCAGTTTCTCTAGAAATAACAGTTACTGTGATGCCACCTCCACAAAAAGAACAACACAAGGAGATTTTGGCTGGAAGAATCCAGCTGGGATCCAATCAGATAGATGCATAAAATACAGCTTAAAGGAGTATTTCACATTTCTAAAGCTGAAAATTTTATGAAGTTACTTTCAGTAAGCGAAACTAAGCTCAGAGGTCAGCTGGTCCACATTCACAGCATTAAATTCATCTTCTCTCTAGAACAAAGTGGCCCCATGTAAAATGCCTACTGGGAATAATTCCTGCCCCCATATCCTCTGCATCATGCACAGAAGTTGCTTGGGGAGTGCTAATCAACATGGGCCAGAGACAGCTCTAGCAATTTAACAATAATAATGGTGGAGTCCCAATGCCCAAAAATGTCCCTTGGCGTTATTTAATTTATCGGTATCCTCAAACATTTCCATTTTGGGTTATTCAAGCTGAACACACTCAAAGGATCCAAGTTTTAGATGATATTTTTTTTCAACAGTTTTTGCAAGCTGTCTCCCTTGAAAAGATTGTTTAAAATGAAGTTATTTTCTGTTGTTGTCCTACATCTTTACTTAATTCTTAATTACTCCATTTGGTAAATACTACACTAGAGTTAAGACATTTAGACACTGTAACAGTAATTTATAACAAATAAATACTAGTTCCATGATGACTTTTGCTATAGACTAAGACAATTTAAGCAAAAGGAAAGATGCGATCAGCTAAGAAGAAATGAGATCATAGACAAATTATTGCCTGAACAGGCAATGCATCAGTGACAATTTTAAGGTTCAATAGTTTGTGTTTCTTAGCTCTACAGTGATATAGATACAAAAATTACATGTTGTGTGAGATTGCCAGCAACAACAAGGTTTATTTTTAGATTTTTATCTTTATCTGAATAACAGAACTGAAGTCTTCACTCGATTAAGTAACAGGAGAAGACTATTCTCCCAGCTAAAACATTAAAATTTTTCTTCCTAAATTTTGTTTCTTTGTCATTTTATTATTTCATTTTCCCTCAGCCTCACTTACCTTTATTTTCTTTACAACTTCTTTCTTTACAAACCTTGGTACAACTCTTGCTAAATTTGTTGCAAAATGCATGAACCTGATGGTATCAATTATTTCTTAAAGTTTCAGAATTGTGGTTTTCCCTGGCTAAGTATCCAGCCAGAAAGATCAGGTTTGAGAGGTACAGATATTTCCAAAAGATTTCTCAGTTCAATCAGGTTTTGCAATTCTTTCATGCATATACCAGGAGTAAGACACTCTGATGGGAAGAAAGACATACGTAACTATTATCTACATACACCTTCTAGGAAAGTGCAGTAGCTTCATTAGCAAAACTCAAGCATGAAGCACACAGCAGTAAATTTAACATTGTTCCTGTTTGGAAAACACATTTTGTGGCTTCTGCCAGGAATAAATGAAAAATAGCAATAATTCCAAGCACTTCTTGGCTCTAGTGAGATACTTTCTGCAAGCTTACTTCCACCTCTTTTCTCATTCTAATTGAAAGATGGGAAAAAGAGTGGTTTGGTGGATTTTGGAGATAACCATCCCTAGCTCCTGAAGTAGGTGTTGGGAACTGCTTGGTACCCTTTACCTGGCACACGTATGTGCTGTACTTGGTCCTGTAGGTGACTCCACCCCTTCCCAGCTGTGGGACAGACCATGGGTCCAATACCTTCCCCCATACTCCCTGGCCCCATCCTTGCTCTGAGATGTTTCCCAAACTCACTGACCTCTGGATCCAACCCAAAGATTCATTACGAGTTTGGCAGCTCACCTACTCCTGCTTACAAATTTCTTCATCTGGGAACACTCTCTAAATGGAACACAGCCTCCAGAAATCTCTTCTTTGCCTCTTACAAAATATTCTTGCAACTTCCAAAACTTCTGGGAGAAGTATACGGCAGTAGGTTCTTGTACACACATTTCCATTTCCTTCCACATGTAAGTGCTTCACTACCAGCCACAGCAGGAGGTGTGTTACCTTGCTCTCATTTCACCTCACTATTTCTATTATTTCCCTGTCATCTTTTCCAAAGTAACAAGGTCATTATTAGTGTAAAGTCTCTCTAACTTGAGTCCAAAACTGAATCCTAATACATCTCCATTTCTTTACTGAGACTGATGCTGTCTCTGAAACTAAAAGTATGAAACTAAAGTATGTTGCAGGGATGGTCTCAAGCTTCTCAGCTCTTCTTACAGATTTCATTGTTTCTGAGATGGAAACTGTTGGTTCCCTGCTTTCGTAGCTAGAAGGACCAGGGATAGAGAAGTGGGGTTGCTTTCCCTTGCAGAAGAGGAACGCTGGGACAGAGAGATGAAACACCCTGATATCCCTGTGTTAGTCCCAACAGCATCAACATCTACCCACTGCATCCTACCAAAATCAAATGTTGTATGCTCTTAGCTGAGTGTAGCTTGTACACATAAAAGATGAGGAATTCATTTTCTGAGACATGATGGAGAAGCCTTGTAGTACACGGAGGTAATGCCACTTTGAATCCAGTTCTCCCAGACTACCTGGAGGCATTTACTCTGCCTGAGACCATTGTTTCCTGCACACATCTGTGAAACAACAAACCCGTCCTAACCAACAAAAAAGGTGGCTTTGTAGGAGATCTTCATATCTTTCTCCTTGAAGATCTGAAACTTCTGTCTTGGCTCAGCTACCTTGGATACCACTCAAGGGACACAGAAATTACTACAGAAGGAACAGACAGAACAAGTAAATAGCTTTTAGAAGCAGTGTTGAAAATTCAGTGAAAAGAGTTGACTTAATGAGTTTGTGCCTTCCTCCTTTCAGGAGATTAGCATAATGTTTTAAAACTTCTATCCACGCTTTTTTTAAGCCACTTGTGTCTTTGTTTATGGGGAAAGCTGTTAGCAACCTCGACATTACTCATTGATCAGCTGACTTGAAACCACGTATTTCTATCCATTGGTAACAGTTTAAGTACTAGGATCTTCCAGAATAGCTTCAGAATCAGCACCACAGGATACTGCCATGTGCCATCTCCCACTACCCCCAAAAATGCATAGGGCATCATACCCACCAACAAACCATTAGTCCTACTACTTCAGCAGTACTTAAATAAAGTCTTCCACAGCTTTCAAAGCATTTTAAAGAGCAAATCCCCCTCTTCAGCCACAATAATGTCTGATTACCCACACACGCCATAAAATGAGCTATCCCTTAGGTTATGCAAATGCTGCTTCCAGGATTTTCAAGTTACTTTTGCACATATGTGGGCTTTGTTGTGTTTCTTTTTGTTGTTGTTGTTGTTTTTTGTTTGTTTGTTTTAAATATTAAGCTGAAGTACTCACTTTGAAGCCAAAACCACCACACTTTTGAACATTCAGTGTTCTTTTTTGGCCCGATCTTCCTTCCATATAAAATATGCAACAGAGGCTTTGAGCTCTTTGAGAATATACATAATAAAATAGAATTTGTAATTTTACCCTGGAAATGATTGTCAGGACAAACTCTTTTTTCAAATAGAAGTGGCATTATGGGGGTTGTAACAAAATTTCATAAATACAAAGAGCATTTGCAGCTTGGTACATGACTCAGTTTTTTTCTGTAGCAACAGATATTCTTTCCTCCATGTGGAAAACTTACAAATCAGTTTTTAAAAAAAAGGGAAAAGGGCAAAAGGGAAAAAAAGAAAAAAAGGAAAAAAGATAAGATCATAAGAAAATGAAACAAAAAAAAAAAAAGAAGACAGGAAGAAGGAAGGAGATTAAAAAAAAGTAAGAAACAAAGGTTTTGAGGAAATAACTATACAGAGGAAATACTTATACAGTACAGAATTATTGCAGGAAAAAAATGAATCTTCCTTGTGCCACTAGAAATCCAATATCACATGCAAAATTAATTACTGAATTGCTCTTTAAATGGCTGAAAATTGAATACTGTTTTATACATGACTTAAAAAATTAACTGTGAAATCCAAATACAACAGTTGGCATGCACAACATTGTTATGTGGCTACGAATTGCTAACACAAATCAGAAGCCAGGCTTTCTGATCTCCCTAACAGCTGGCTGCACATGAGCAGACTCCGGACACAAATCCCTGAAGCCTGTCACAGCCCCAGCTAGCTCACAAGGATCATTAGCTGGGCTGTTCTAGGGATAAAAACTTCTGCAGGAACAACTGCCCAGGCAGTGATACGGTCACCACTCACTTGTTGCTTCCTCAGACTCTCTTTGGGTTTTGGGAGGCACAGCCACAAGGCAGACACCACAAAGCCTGAGAGCCACAGAGAGAGGAGAGGGTCTTTCACTGCCAACAAAACACAGGAGCCTAAAAGAGTGGAGGGGTCTGGGCAAGTGAAACTGCTGCTGTTTCAGACCAGGTAGATAACAGATACCAGCTATTGCTGGGAAGAGGCTGACAGCTGAGATATTAAGATGAAAGTTGAAGCTTGAATCCTCGGCATAAAGGTCACGAGAGACCTCCCATCGCTACTGGAAAGTAAAGCATGCAATTGCTAATATTCCACTACAGCACACTGATTGTACCTACACTACTGAGAAGGAAGAAACAAGTTATTTTGCAGACTATAAAATGCTTTGCTCTCACTTTACAAATAACACACCTATATTTAAATAGCAAATTTAAGATTTGATTAGTGAGAATCTGAACTGCATGTATTTGATTACGTTATATCCTCATAAAAGTTTAGTTACCTTGTAATTAGAAAATGATTTCAATTACATTTTAACTAAATATGTGACAATTCAGAAGAGGTAATTCACAACCTCTTCCTGCCTTTATCTATAACCAGGAACAGTTTTGATCTCCCCAGATAAAATATCACCATAGCATGTCACAAACATGCTGCAGTTATCATGGCACAATCCTGCCTTCAATTGCAATGCAGGCTTCAGTTGCAATGACCCTGCTTAACATCTTTGAGGACAAAAAAAACTTGGCAGGGTTGCAATTATGTGAAGAAATTACATGAACACACATGATGAGGCTGTGAATGAGATTCCTACAGCTGCTATCATGTGGTTCAGCAGTCCACATTAGCAGGATTTAGAGACCTCTGGCCAGCACTTAGGGTATAAATGTCCAATAAACTCAATCAAAACTACACAGAAATCTTTTCTGTACTCCACAGAAGTCTTACAGATTGTACTCACTTTTACCATGTGTTTTCCCTTCTCATTTGTGGCTAAAATTTAACCCAGAAAAGTTAACTGGATAATGCTCTTGAACCCTGAAGTTACATACAAACAAGCTTATGAACTGAGTCAGATATAAGAATGTTTGGAATAATTTTAAGAGACTAGCAGCGATTCATAAATTTAGTGAGCCATGTGTACTTCAAATTACTTCCCCTCATATTATTAGTGGAACCCTATACATGCAACCAAGAGATAAATCATTATATATTTTGCTGCAAAATATAATTCAACACAGACAAGGACACTTGAGTTGGGCCGCAGTTTCTACTGAACAAGGGCCAAGAACATTTCCCTCTTGGCCT
The DNA here is from genome assembly GCF_011077185.1 of Oxyura jamaicensis. Lineage (NCBI taxonomy): Eukaryota > Metazoa > Chordata > Aves > Anseriformes > Anatidae > Oxyura > Oxyura jamaicensis. The sequence continues at coordinate 135,964,225 of NC_048894.1, read as the reverse complement.
CCTTTCCTCTCCCTTTGTTTCAATTTTGTGCAGTATAGTAAATCTCTTGTAGTTTCTTTCTTCTGGTATCATGTAGCATTTAAAGAAATGCCCCCTAGATTAGCTTTTTCATTCACTTAAGTTGTTATTTTCAAAAACAGGTAGGTGCATGTTTTATATTCCTAAGGAACACATGGAATATCATTGCTTGTAACATTAAACCACAGCTTATTCAATTATTCCCATGCATCCACTTCAGAACTCTCCAAAGAAATATGTCCCTGATGTGACATGAAATATATGCCCAGTTTACAATAACTGAGCTCACAAAAAAAGCCAACCCCCCCAAAAACTTGTGGGTTTTACACAGTTTGCACAGAGATTTTGCTTTGGCTTGTTTTACAGTAAATGCCTAAAATGCAGTATGATGTTGCTCCCCTTCCTCATCTTCCCCTAAAGCACAACATCAAGCACAAAAAAAAAAAAAAAGGCTGTATCTTGCAAGAACTGCGTATGTGCCACTTCTGAACATAAAACCTGCTGAAAGATGCTGTGGACTTCGGACCACAGCCTTGAAATCCCAGCACTGGAATCACCTCCCTGGGCAGCTGATTGAAAGCTCAGCCAGTCAGACCATTTAAGTGCAGAAGTCCGTCTTGGTTATACCTGAAGGAAATTAGCTAATGTAATAGACTTCATATATTTAAAATATATATTTTTATAATTTAAAATATTTATATTTATCTATATTTAAAAATATATTTATATTTTATATAAATATAAAAATATTTATATTTATCTATATTTAAAAACATGTAGCCAACTATATTTCCATTACTGCTTTCTTTAGTATCCAAAAAGCAACACTAAGTTGGCAAGCTGTGCTTTCACTGATCTGTGTGTAATCTAACAAAACAGCTGCACTCAGCAGGAACAATGATTTCGTCAGATAGCTAAGTAAAAACTCTTCAGAGCTCTCATAAAACCCTTAAAAGAGAAGATTCTGAATCAAAAAGGTTCCTTTGGGGTATCAGGATAAGCCAAAAGATCCAATACTCAGGATCAAATCATTGATAAGAGGAAAGAGAAGGTATGTTTTAATTTGCATGTAATTTAAAGGAAGAGTCTTTAAAGGGACTTTAAAGGGACTGCCCTCTGCTTCAGAAAAGACAGATTTCCATAGGCCATCCCATCTCTTTCTGTTAGTTTACATGGTCTTTCAGGACACCACTCCACTCCAAATATAAATATACCTACTTTAACACATTGCTTTCCAACAATGTAACATATGTTCTGTGAATATGAGAAATACACAAATATTTTCTATCTCTAAACAAACTACTCATGTTCTACAACTAATATGCTGCAGGGATGATTTAGGAAAATGTTCGTGAAGTCAATCAAATCAGCATAGTTGACAGGTTTTAAATACTTGGGAGTTTGTTTCAGGGTTTAAGGAAAGAGAAGTATGAAAAGTCAAACCTACTCGAAGCAATTTGGCTTTCAAAGGCCACACAGAGTTCCAAAAGCTTTGTGTTCAATTGCACAAAAGATACCAGATTTTAATGGAAATTATTAGCTGTAGTAATAATTCTAAACAATCAGAAGCTAAGCAAAGTTCTATGAAATGAAAATACACATTGATGTTTAGCAGAAAGACTGGGGATAAGAAAAACACAGAAAAGACAGCTCATTCCTTCTGAAAGCTTCCTTAGAATTTTCTTCCTATAGTCTATTAGCCTGAACAAGATAATTAACAAATCTATGAAGGATGAGGGTATGGCTGCCAGAAAACTAAATCCTCCTGAAGCTGGATCCCAAAGTACTTGTATCTGTATTTGGGTAATACCACAGGATTTTCCCATCCGTTCCATTTTGCTTATTTATATTGCCAGTTTCCTGCAGCAAGGAATTTTTCTTCTGTACATAGCCACTGTTAGTATTTTACCAGTAAATACATATCACAGCAGTGCACTGTTGTTTTAAAAACTGGTAAAATAAAGAAAAAAATGAATAAAATTATTTTGATGCTACTAATACTCACAACACACAATCCTTCATTTTAATCCTAAAAACAGAGACCTCCACCCAACAAAAACTACTTGAACTTGTATTGCTTTTCCACGTATCTGCTGGTTCTTTGCAGCTACACTGTTCATTTTTGCCTGCCAACCAAGTCTTTCCACAACAGCAGCAACTGTCATTGCCACTATTTGCAAAATATATATTATATAGAATGGAACAGCTTCTAATCCCTGTTAAATTGCTCTAAGTCTGAGTGATTTTATTAAGTCAATAAAATTGATGCCACTGAGATCACGATTTGGCCCAGCTCTTTCTCATGTCATGTAAAGAACAGTACAGCTTTCGAGCAGAATGGCATCCATTTTACACATTCTGTTCTTTGCAGAGAGGCACGTCTTAACTATGCCACTGCTCATATGCAACTGCAGCATTTGAAGCAGGTGACCTAATTTACTGTAACGGAATGCAAGGTCCAAGAGGCTGACTCCAAACTGCCACGTAGTTTTATGGGCTGGACCAGAGAGTGTCCCAAGTTTCTTGCATCAGTTAATGTCTCAAAAAGGTTCTTTCAGCCAGAGCTGCCAATACTGTTTGCATCCCGCACATGCCAAACTGAATAGGAATACAGGAATTTCCAAAAGCAGGGGCCACAGAATTGCTCGGTGTTTGAAATAAGAAAGTAATTTAATCTGTACATTTTGACTTAGTATCTGTGCTAATACTTTTAATGCATTTTCTACAATTTAAAATATGAAAAAAGGACTATAAAATATATATATATTTTAAATTACAGAAAAAAGGCAAGCTGAGAAATATGACACCTGTTAGTTTCTCCACATTGCACCTTACTATTGCATGCATTTTGTAGGGAGACAGTTCACTTCTTGAAATAATAAGATAGGATATTTTTTGGAGACCCTGAAAGTTTCAGGAGGGACTGCTATTTAAGCTCATTTTAGAGTTTAAGATCTTAGAAAGATTAAGTCTTGTTGAATAAGGTGTGAATGGGAGTGTTTCTCTTTGCTGTTCCACATCCATGCCTTCTGATGGACTAGATCTCCAGAGCTGTGGTTTTCAGCCTCCAGTTGCTGAACCCCAAGCATCTCAAGACCACATCTATTACTTCTGAGGCAGTAAAAAAGGGAACTGGCAACAATCAATGAGAGAGATGAACCTATGTTTTAAAATATGACAGACACAAGCTAACTGCCAAATCTGTCCTCAAATTTTTGGCAAAACAGGAAAAATGAGCTACTCATTATAAATAAAAGCAACTTGACAGAATGAAGGGATTAACATCAGGTAATGTAACAAGAAGCCCCATTTAAATACCTAATGATTTTAGTTCAGTCACCCTTACCCAAAGCACATATAAAAAGCTAAGGGTTGCTTGCATGGGAAAAGACAGTTTTGACAGAACCTCCATGCACCAAGATGTATTTTCTCTAAACACTGAAAATAAGGCTTCCCCCTCCCCCTTCGGTACAAGAACCCTGTAGAAAATATTTATTTCATGGCACTTATATAAAGTAGATCTAATATCCCAAAAGTAAACACCTTCTTTCAAGAGCTGCTAGGTCAACAAACTCTCATATTCCTGCCTGAAAACTGTTACAAACTAACTCAGCCAAGGTTTGGCCAAGTGCTCATGCTTTTTATCTTTATTATCTTTATATTTTAGATGGCTTTTAGTGGTGGTTGTTATTTTGCTTTGGTTTGTTCTTTTTGTAACTTACCTAGTAGAGATTGTGAGTTAACATCCCTTCTTCGGGTGAAATGTCTTCCGGGGAGATCTTTTGCCATGACAGAGCCAGAGGAAAGCAGCGTGTGCCCAAACAGCAAGAAGAAGCATGCAACCATTTTCTTCATTTTCAAGAAGTAAAGGGACATTCCAGGCTGCAAAACTGAAACAAAGGAGAGAAGGAGATGAGCTCTGTGATTGCACAAAAAGAAACACTACAACCACGTCAACATCCAGTTGTGTTGCTTCCCTCCCATCACATACCAACACGTAGATGTACTGGCATACCTATACCTTCACAAAAGAAGACCTATATAATAAAGCAGCAGTTAGTAGACCCTACATTGTCTTCATGCATATTATTAGTTGAAGTTCGTAGCTAAAATTGTAAATCTATCAACTCCTAGACACATCTGTAAAAATCAATTATTTTTAAAGCAAGAAAGGAACTTTCTTTCAGCGAGCTTGTTAGCACAAATGGTTATGAGGATACAAATAAATGTTCATTATTCTACTCAGCAGTCCATGCAGTGTGCATTTTTTCAGATGTTTAATGATTCTTGTGGTCTGACAGATACTTGCTTCAGAAAATTTTGGAGAATAAGACAAGAGAAAAGAATATATTCCAGAAACAGTAGCTATCATAGTGAACTGGAAACAGCTTTTTTTTTTTTTTTTTTTAAAAAAGAATATCCTTGATTGCTAAAATAAAAATAAGAGTGCAGAATGAACCTTGTTTACTCAAGAAGATGACTTCTGAAGACTGGCAATGACCTTGCCCCAAGTTAAGAAGCTTTTTTTTTTTTTTTTTTTTTTTTTTTTTCACAACAATGAGCAAATTAACCAGCAAAATCCCTCTACTAAGAGATGATTTGTGTCCAAAAGTTTGTTAGGGCACCATCAAAAGCCATGGCTGAATCTGCTCACAAGCAGAAAGCCAAGACTGAGATGCTAAAAACCCATCTTCTGGCTGTGTCCCCTGTAGGTGACATTTTCAGATGGCTATTCCTTCTACCTTCCCCCAAAACTTTCTTGATTTTAATTTTTTAATTTTGATTGTTATGTGCTGTGAAGAGAACATTTTGCAGGAGCTAAGCTCAGCCTTGGAATTGGCAACATGATGAAGCTTGGTCAAAAGATGATGGATGAAGCTACCCATTTCCACAACAAAAACAGGACTGTTCTACCTGAAACAGGGGCAACCTCACAAGCAGTGCAAATTGTCGCTAAATGACTGAAATAATGAAAACTATTTTAATAGAGTCCTAAGCCTGATAAGCATAGCTACACAGAGCCACAGATCTGTAACGGAAGACAACTAAATGCCCAGGTTCAGCAAGAGAATTACATTTTTTCATCACCACGAGGCACTCACTAGCAGACTATAAATTCTACAGAAATATTTTCTCTGTAATAAACAGGTTTTTATCCATTTTTTTTTAAGTCTGTCCCACACAACCATATACACATGGCACTACTTGTCTGTGCACCAATCTATTTTTCCTTTTGTGTTTCCTGCTTGGCACCCCCAAATACGAACACAATGTTCTGGTGTACATGCCATAGGGCAAAACGAACGGGGCTTTTGCCCAACCACGTTTAAATGTTTAATATCACTCAGTAACATATGATTTAAGAACATTCAAAATAGGGCAGAGTTTGAGTAAATAGTTGCCACTAAGCAGTAAACTTTTGGAGCCCCAGCAGCATGGACAGCTGGATGGCATTATTGGTAGAGCAGTTCCAGTGCTCTAGTCAGAAACAGATGGACTCTGTAAACAGCATGCACCGCTGAAAACGGGACCATATTTTGCTGGATGCAACAGTCACGGCTGAAAGCTGCTCCCAGGTCATCTCCTCACTTCCCAAGGCCATCAGCAACAAACACAGGGCTCTGCAAGGGGGCCTCCTTCCTTCTGGCCTGCTAGTTAGGACCAGCAGACAAACAAACCTCAAGGACATGCCAGTTCTCTAAGCAAAGCCATTTCACCTGTTCCTGATGGTGCATTAGCAGAGAACCAACAATGCTGTGGCAGAGCACCTCCAGAGAGCATCACTGAACTGTCCTGTGAGCAAAGAAAACTGTGACAAAGAATAAAGGACCACCCTCCCAGCTCTGCGAAGTACCTCCAACCCAAGTCTCCTACAATCTGCTCCTTAACGTAGTTTATAACTTCGCAGCATTTTTTTATATTTGGTCATAACTTCACTAGGATCAACTCTGCCCACAAGTGACTTCAGAAATCAGAAAAACAAAATGTTTGCTGCAATTCTAAATATTTGACTTCTACTAGGAAAACATTTATAAAGCATGCAAATATCATATGATTAGCTGACCAGATAAACCAAAATGCCTAAGGAATCATACATTAGCTGTCACTGAATTATGAAACATTTTTTTAAAAGTGTTCAATTCTGCATGATTTCAGGAGTCAATGGTGACAAGTAAGGGGTACTAAAGAAAGAGAAGAACTCAATAACAGTACCTAGTTTTCTGGAGATCTTTTTATTCAAGATTAAGCATAGCTTCTACTGCTTCATAGTATTTCATTTTACTTCAGAAAACACAGATCCTTAGATCTCAATACCCTCACCAGTCTGATAATTGGAAAATAAGCCTACTTAGAGTCCCAACAATAAATGCCCTGTTACCAAAGTACTCCTACTCTCACAAGCATTTCAAACTACTGTTTCAAAAGAAACCAGTGCTTAAAAGAGGAGAGATTTATTTACCTCATCTCCAAGTTCTGATGTACAAGGATATTTTAAAATAAAAATTTAAGGGAAATTACATTGATTTTCAGTGAGAAAAAAAACGAGTTCCCAAATCCAAAAGCTATATAGTGTGTGTGTGTATAAAGTATAGTATATAAAGTATACGTGAGAGTATATAAGTGTATGTGATAGAAGGCACCACCGATCCAAACCTGTGCTCTTCTCTTGCCACCTTGAATCCGAACTGAAAACTTCTGTACCGCTTTCCTGTGGTGATGGCACTCTGGACTCGGGTGCTTTGCTCCAGTTCCAGGTACATACTTGTGTCCACTGCTGCTTGCGTTTTCACACGACCAGCCTGCACTGTGGTCACACAGCTTCTGTGTGTACAGCCCTCCCACAGTTCTCTGTTTATTTTCTGGGTCTTCTGCAAGGTCTGCTATCTTCACTGGGGAAGCTGGATAGTGTTTATTGTACCACACTTGGTATTTAACACCTCATTTTCCCAGTAGGCTAAGCCAGGCTGCTGGCACAGCTCTCTGTAGCATCGTGTTGCTGGTTAACCCTTGCTCTGCCAAGCTAAGAGTGTGTTCCCCAAGTCACAAACACTTTACTTTCAGGGGCTCTCTGGAAAATATGTATCAAGTCCTTCAATTCCGGCTGCTACAGCAGGAGTATTCATGACTGTGCCATCAGGAGACAACTCAGTGGGGCAGCCCCAAAACCAAGCTGGTGTATGACAACCATCCCAAACACCTCGAAAGCCAAAGGCACCAGGAGGAGGCATGGCAAGACACATGGCTCACGCAGGCTGAGCACCAGATTATTTTTAAGCCCTGTAATGCATTTTCAACTTCCATGAATTACAGTGTAAGAATATAGAAAAAATGAAATCGTGACTTCATCTTTAAAATACATACTTCCTCCATTGGACAACATTCAAACACCACGTGCCTGTTTCTATCCTTTAAAGTATGTTTCCATAGAAGTCTTCTCACAAGGGATTAATGGCTGTGTTTTGAGCAGAGGCTCTACTGGATATTCAGTGCCAGTGGTGATAAATCAATGACCTTCTCTATCGCACGGTGTGTGTGTTTAAGATTCGTCCTCTTTCCTGTAATAACTCAAAAACAATGTCAAGGGAGGAGAGATGCTCTGTAGTTCATGCTAAAGTCGCAGTTCTTCCATCTCTTACTCCATAGTAGGGAGATTTCTTTCACAGAGAGAATTAGGAAAACCTTCCACTGGCTGTGTAGGACACCACTTTTTCATTCAGGTCCTTGCTGGGCAGATCATATCCAAAAAGAAATCGGGAGGTTGGGCTTGTTCCAGCTCAAGCCTCCTGCTCCTCTGGGTGGTCTCCTTCCTTCTTGTGTGGGACAAGTTCCTTTCCCAGGATAAATCAGACCCTTTAAACCCCACAAGCCCCTGCCCCACCACCCTCTCCAGCTGCTACCAAAACTGGCTCTGTGCACAGAAGGGGCAATTGGCAGCAGTTATGTGGGACTTCAACACCTTTAGTAACTGTGGATAACATCCCCTCTCTTGAGCCCTATATAGAAAGGGTTCAAAAAGGACAGAAAAGGACAAAAAAACACCACTGACAACAGTTATTACTGCTACATAGGGGCTGCCTTTGGCTTTCCTCATCTGATAGTTAAAAGACACAGACATTTACCTCTACTAAGCTGCCTGCAGGTCTAACTTTGGTATTCTTGATATAAAGATCTCAAACACATAAAAGCAATAACATTCTGAAGTCCTTTCAGCACTCCTTATCATCCACCCATTTTTAAGATAACAGCAAACCGTGGTTAGATCCGAAAGCTTTTCCTTTCCTGAAGTTAAAGAACCTGCAAGCGATCTACGCCAGTCAATGAAGTCCGGTCAGCAAGCACTGTGAGCTACTTGGAAAACCAGTCAGTCCTTATTACACACAAGACACAAAATACTTCATTCTCGTTTCCACCACCTCAGATTTTTATTTTTGTTTTTGTAAAAAGATAAAAACTAGGACTGCAGGCACTTTAGGGCCCTGTTAACTATCAGTTAGAATGTGTTCCAAGGTATTGCACTACCACAAGCCAGCACATGCATTACTGGTCCATTACTCACTAAAATCACTGTGTGTGGCATGGGTGTCAGGACACAGCATATTAATAATTTCCTCCATCTTTCTGGACCAGATTGCTGATGCAGGCAGTTTTCAGTTCTGAAAAATAGCTGTGGAGTTCCTCAGAGCCCCGCACTGGAAAATATCTGTCCCTAGCTATGCAGGTGTTGTGTGGAGGCAGCCAGCCACAATCAGGAGGATATTTAGCACGTCAGCAAGAAGCACCATCTTGCCTTCATCCTTACAAAGAAGCACTCTACATAATCCTGTTCCCCCAGATGAAATGGATTTTCTATGGCTGCTTGTGGCACAAGCCACAGGTCTTCATGAGGCTCAGGAGAACAGCATGGGTACAACTCCCATGGCTGTCAACCACAAGTTACTGATACAGTTAAGTCATTGAGAGAGAACTAGGTTGCAGGTGCTCCAAATTTGTAAATCCTTCATCCATTCCCCAGTCCTGATGGCAGGCACTACCTGCAGAAGAGTGCATGAACCTATCTAGGACGGCACCGAGTCCTGGAGAGCAGCACTGCAGCACTCCCTTGTAGACACATTCATTAGCTCCTTCTAAGGGGCTAACTTTGGTCATTTGTGCTGTGAGTAGCATGAGAAGAATTTGTGAAACCCATTATCTAAAAGTCAATTAGTGTTTCAGGTGTATTCTGAGACAGACAACCCAAATGCAAAAACCTTCCATAACAGCACTGCAAGCCACCACAGCACAAATCTAATTGCTGACTTGACAACTCCAAACATTCCCTTGCCAATCCAAGATAACAAGACTGTAAGAGTAACCCAAGTCTGCAGTGGGTTTAGAACCAGAAGTTGTGTGCCTAATTATTCTGACTACTTCTACAAATGCCCACACCTGAGTTGTGTCCTGAGTTAATAAAACCAAACACGGCAGGGGAATAAACCTACATATCAAAACAGCGAAGAGAAGACCCAAACCACGTTCCAGAGCAGTTCCTAGAAGGGAGGTGGATGACATGAGGTGGTCAGCCAGCTACTGCCACTAACCCTGCACGGTGCATGAGTTCCCATATGCAGCGTGGCTGAAGGTGCTACAGAATATGTAAGGGCAGCCACGTTCTGTCAGCAGTCAAAGAAGCGCTGTGGATGGGGGGAGAACAGCTTGCCTGTTTGAGCGTGGAGGGCAGAAACACACACATATGATGAGTATGCACACCAAAACACACAGCTTATCAGAAAAAGCAAAGATCTATATTCTAAGTCTGCGTTACATTTTATGGTGAGGTATAAATATCATATTAGGACTTCTACACAATGGACTTGATAATTTAAGGGGCTTAGAGTATATGTGCTACAGGTACAATTTATTTTTCTCCTAACAAAATAAAGAACACCCAGAGATCTCTTATTTCTAATTCATTCATCTAAATCACAGATAGACTTCCTGGTAACACTGTGGTAGAACTAATAACTACTAAATCGCCGAATCACAGACTAATTGAGGTAAGAAGGGACCTCTGGAGGTCATCAGGTTCACCCCCTGCTTGGAGTGGAAGCTGACAATCATTGCAATTATTTCAGACCCTTGACATATAAAAGTTAAGAGTGATGTTGTAGAACAGTGCACCCATAGTATGGTTCACTCTGCATAGTTTCCAGTGGTCAGACAGCAAGCCTTAGCAGTGTGAATTCTTACTTTATGACAGCATCAATCTCCATGTTACAATTTTCTTCAGTTGCCAGTTGGACAACAGACCTTTTCATTATCTTGTTCTTTAGAGGCAGGCTTATTTGCACTTTCTGGTTCTGAACTGGATCTAGACATCAGAGTTTCCACTAAATTTGTGGAAGAGTAGCATGGCAAAGCTGAGAAATTTCAGTTTTACAAATCAGAGAAGGAAATTATATGAAAGCATATATTATATGACATTTAATATGTATGCGGGCTGCTTAGTTTTGTCTCTCAAAGTACACTCACAAACCATAATGGACTGCTCCTAATTGCAAACAGAAAGTTTTTCTTTACAAAACAGATCCAGTAGCTCTAAAACATATTCGCAAACCCACACTGACCCCAGTACCAGCAGCAACACAAAACAATAATTTGCGGATATAAAACACTCCATTCCCCATACCCCTTACTCATAAAGAAAGCACAGCCCCACAATGAGTACACTGTATTAAAAGAGCTTGTTACTGATGTGCAGGTCATAATTAAATAGCAGTGGTTAGTGCTTTACCTTCCCGTGGAGAGTTTATAAGTCATGGGAGAGCATTTAGAGCTGATTAGCTTTTTCCTAGTTTGCACAGACTGACTGAAGCATCTTTGCAATTACAGCTGGGTCCCAGCTCATAAGCACTAGAGTGTGTGTGGGGGGGGGGGGGGGCGGGGGTTGTTAGATATCCCAGTGAAGTCAATGGAAAGACTCATGTAAACTGACTGTGAATATCGTACACAGGATTTAGGATCTTAACCATATATAATAAAGTGCTACCTTTTCTAAAGATGTAAAACAAACCAAATTTAATTTGATGGACATACCTATAATGATATTGGTGTATAGTACATGAGAAAAATCTGGTGCTTAAAGCTGATATATCTATAAGATAAACTGATATAATCTGTAAACTGATATATCTATAAGAATAGTGTAGCATTCAAAAGTTATTTTGGATCAGAAGTTTCAGGGTTTTGTGAAAAAGACAAATATGTATTTCATTAAGCTCTTGATTTCAGGAGCTAAATTTCTTCTGAAGTTGTCAGCTCCCTGACAGCAGCACAGCTATAACACATAAAGCAGCATGCCCTCTTTTCAGATTTCAGTCAGGATCACTGGGTGATGGCCCAGAAAGCAGACCCAGGCATTTAGGAAGCATTAGATTAACCAGGGGGTTTCAGTCTTCCTTCTGAGCCAACTCCACCCCGCTGCCGAGCGTAACGGCAAGGGTCAGTCAAACCCTGCAAGTACTGCGTTCGGAAGCAGAACTGGGTGGTCATTAAGGGTGCCACAGCGATTTTTGTAGGATTAAGAGCACCACCTAGGCCGGGTTCCCAGAGCAGGCACACGACCCTCAGCACGCTGCCCCTCGCCCCTTCCCCATCCCAGAGGCGAGTCCTGCTGCGCCCCGTCCTGCGGGAAGCGGGAGAGGACACCTGTGAGATATCTCCCTAATAAACCCTTCCAGGTAAAGCGCCTCCAGTTCCTCACCGAGCTTAAAACTCGGGTGTTGCTTCTCCTCCCAGCACACGGACAACGTATGAGTTAGTGAAACATGGACAAGGAAGCGGGCGTGAGGGGAAATTTCCCAACCCCGCGCACCTCCGGGGGCGAGAGAAGCGTTTGGAGAAGGGGAGAGGAGAATCCTCTCGGTGGGACCTCGCTGCCAGTTCCCTCCCCAGCTGCGAACACCCTCGCCTCGCCCTCCCGCTGCCCGCCCCGGGGGTCCCGGCCCCTCGCCCGCCGCCCTTACCTGAGGGGCTGCCGGGGCCGCTCCGCGGGGCGGCTGCGAGCAGGGCAGCGCCTCCTCCTCCTCGGCACGGCCCCGGGCAGCCCCGAGCGGTGTCCGGCGGAGGGGTGGCCCCTCGGGAGGAACCAGGCTCGCTGCCCGACCCGCCCCGGCCGCCTCTTCGCCGGGAGGCAGCCGCGGGGGGCCGGGGCGCCTCTGTCCTCAGCGTGCACCCGAAGGGACGCGGTCCTCACTGGGACGCGGCTGTCCGCACGCTGCCACCCCCGGCAGGGACGAAGCGGGGTCGTAAGCCCCTCACGGGACGCGGGTCGTCGGCTCCGTCCCTTCCCGTCCCTCCTCTGACAGCCCTACGCCTTCCCGCACGGAGCCGGGACCCGGGACCCGCCGCCCGTCCCCTCACGGACGCGGGCTGCCGGCCCTTCTCCCTCCCCACCAGTTGAAGTCTCAGCCCCAAGCCCCCCCTGTACCTCAGCCCCGTCCCCCCCCGCCGTCCTCCCCTGTCAGACCTGTCCCTGCCCCGTCCCGGGGGCTCTCCCCGCAGCAGGGGAACGCGAGGCCGCCGGCAGAGGAGAGCCGGGGCCGTGCTCCTTTCCAGGGACGCCTACCGAGGGAAAAGCTGGGGAATGGAAATCCCATTCCCCGCTCGGAGGGCCTCCGGGGCCAAGGCAAACAGTCCCTGGTGAATCATGCGGTGTCTCCGCCGCGGCGGCTGCCTCTGCAGCGAGCCGGTGGGAGCCCCGTCAGGGGAAATGCTGCGGGAGGTGGTGGGGTGAGGGGGTCGGTACAGCAACAGGCGCTGCTTCGCTGTCCCTGCAGCTGCACGGTCAGCAGCCCAGGTGGAAAAAGCAAACCATGGGGTTTACATCAACACAGCTTTATTATGCGTGAAGAAAAACAAGATATCCAGCTTTCTTCCAAAGCAATTGTTACTTTTTTTTTTTTTTTTTTTTTTTTTTTTCAGGTAAACAAACAAGCAAAAACAGCAAAGGTGAACTGACTTTGTCACTTCCAACAAGAAGCTCTGAAACCTCTAAGCCCTGCAAATTCACGTTACAAGAATGCATGCTGCATGGGGTGCCAGCCAGGTCAAAGAGAGAAGGGTTGTACCTCCCAGTGCTGCTCGGGAGGTGAACAGGCTTTGGAAATCAGCTGAGCTAATTTTGAAGAGTTTGGCAAGGCACAGTAATTGTGTATGAAATCTAATCCCTGGAAAGGGAGGTGTAAATGACAAGCATACCACAAACTAAGAGGGGCCAGATTCACCCCATCTTTCCTGCTGAGCACTGTCTCTTGAATCTCTCCTGCAGCTAGAAGAAAGGAAAAAGTAAAAATAAAAAGACAGCTAAACTAACAGTCCTGTGGCTAGACATTACAACAAACTCAGCAAAGCCAGGTGCAGAACAGTTCGCATGTTCTGCTTCATCCTTTGTAATGCAGTGTAGCAAGAGGCCCCAGCCAGAGTGCCAATTAATGCTCTGTAGGCTCAAAATACACAGTCTGTATCCCAAAGATTTTATTGTGCTTTGTCTTGATTTACCAGGTTGCTAGAGAAAGACACGAAGCAGGAGAGCAAGAGTCATGATGAGAAGATGACTTGAGCATGCAGAGGCTCAGCTTGGCAGCTTCAGCTCCAATCTACACAGAAGAAATCCCAGCACTAGCTATTTGCAGACACTGTGCAGCCTGCTGCTCTTGGCAGATTGAACACACACAAGGTATCACAGCTGGAGAAGATGGGCAAGGGTATGAAGGCAGTGAGTCAGCATGCTAAGGCATCGATTTGTTTTGTAAGAGAGAGCTTAGAAGACAGGGAGACCTTTGCTGGACAAGCAACTCAATGATTGAGCCTGGCACGGGGCAGTTGCATGGCCTCTCTTGGGACTGTGCAGGTCACTCCTTCCACCACGTGTGTAGTCAGGCTCACGGCGTACACCAGAGACTTCTTGCATCTCTTCGACCCAGTTCCTCAAACAGCTCTTGTGTTTCATGTCTCTGTTTCAAGGGCTGACACTGCAACATCCCACTCCCAGAATCAGAGACTTTTTGCAACCCTTATTTTACCCTCTGACATGAGCAAGAATGTCTTTGTGGTCCCTGTTCCATATAAAAAGGCATTTTATTCTCTAGATTTTCATTTGACTTTATTGATCAACTATTTCATCTGTTTAATAAGGCATCCAAAATTCTCTGTATTTCCATGTTGCAGATTCTCACTGTCTCTTCACTACTTGTCTTTCCTTGAGTTACTGCCCTCCACTCCCACTGTGTTACTTCTCTCATTGCTCAGTCTGACAACATTTGGGAAGGTAGGCAGAGCAAATCTGGGAGATATTATGTTAAAAAACCTGGAAAAAAACTCCTATTAAGTTATGCTTTGATCTGCAGCAATTACTAAGCTGCTTGAAGATTGCCAATGAGATACCAGAGGCTTTCTGAGTCTCCTCTTCCCTTTCCTGGCTTCCCTCAGTATCTGTAAGGATAGTTCTCAGTCTGGAAGAAACTCCCAGTGATGTAGTCTGCTTTCTAGTTATCACATGACATGACATAATGTAAATCATTCCAGAACGTAAGTTCCATCTTAAAAGCAGATGAATAGGGAATTATTAAAAACAGTAGGGAACTAGTTTTGTGCTGGCAGTTGGAGGACTCTTCCAGACCTTCCTCTTTCTGATAGTTGGACACTTCCTATGGATGTCTAGCCTAAAAGTATTCATGACCATTTAATACTTATTTTCCAGTATCAATGTTGTCTTTCAGTCTGAACAGCTTTTTTTTTCTTTTTTCTTTTTTTTTTTTTTTTTTTTTCCCTCCAGGGCTTTCCTAGCTAGCTTATGTAGTGACAGCAATAATTTTCTCTCTCAGCCTTTCTTCTTGTCTCACTAAACAAGCAAGATGTCACTGTGCACGTGCTGAGCTGGTTCCTGGGAATGTGTGTGACAGAACTGAACACGATACGCCACATGGGCTCTCACCAGAACATTTCTATTTACTGGAAATACTTTGCCTGATGTGGTCTAGGATTTCATTATCATTTTAATTGGCTGCATTGCCACTGCTGGCAGATGGTCATCCTTGTATTGTTAATATATGCAGCTGCACCTGTTTTCTGGTGGATGAATCCTAGCTAGTATATGATCTTTCATTTTATACTATGGCATTTCATCTCTCTATTAGTTCTTTCTTTCTGAAGATAATTCAGTCCTTTCCAAATGAGATCCTCCTTTTCCGTTCCATTTGCAATGTCTATTGACTCTCTTGTGTTTCATTAGAAAACTTCAACTTTTGACTGCCTATTTCACAAGTGAAAAAGTTGAATGTTAACAACATTTTAAAAATGATCTTCTAGAAATCGCTAATAACTTTCCTTTATCTTCCCCCTCTGAACACTCCTGCATCCCATTTTCTTATTGTCATTAGCTAGATCCCTGCTTAGCTCACAGTCCTTCTCCTAGTTCCCATTTAAACTAGTAATTTCCCCAGTGGGAATGCTTTTCTGAACTGCAGACAGATTAGGTCTACTGGCTTTCCTTTGCCTTAAAAAAAATAAAAAAATAAAAAAATAAAAAGCAGGTTGGATGAGCGCACAGCTTAATGTTGAGAAACCAGCCTTACACTTACCACTTGCCCATGTTTTGCAATATCTTTAATTAATCATTGCTTATTTATTTATTTATTTAGTCCTCTAAAATCTTTACTACTACTTAGGTCAGAAAAAAAGCCAGGATTGCATTTGTACAAATTAAGTGCCTCCTAGGTAAGGATTGCTTTTCATTGGGCACCATTCCTGACTCTTTAGAATTGTTAAGAAAATTTGGTATGAAAACTGTGTTGTTATTTGGATGGAAATAGTCTGCTCCTCTTGATGGGACTGTGTTTTAGAGTTCATGTCTCCTTTGCTTGTAGTTGCTGCCATTCTTGCTTATTATCCTGCTGTTGGCTATGTTGGCTATAATAAAATATTTATAAACAGCAAAGTTTTTAGCAAGACAGGGTTCTCAAAGAACTAGACAAAGGTTTTGTTAGTTTCTATCACAAACAAGAAAATATTTAGACCTTGGTAAAAAAAAAAAAAAAAAAGACAAGAAAAATAAAGGTTGAAATAAATAGATTAAAGTGGTTGTCGATGTAATAAAAAGTCTATGGCTTTTGTCAATGGAAGAATTCAGTGGTTTATTTATTGACATGCAAGGTCCAAAATGTTCATAAGTGAAGCAATAAAGCTGTTGTGCTATTGAGAGTCTTTATTAACCTTCTTTATTGAAATCAAAGCAGATTTTTTAAGTCACTTCAAAAGTTTATTCCTGACAGACCTATGATTGGAAATGTTGTAATGTATCTGTATGAGTAGCTAACAGGGTTTATAAGTCATGCTGCACTGCAATTAATCAAGCACAGTTCACAGTGCATATGCAAACTTAAGTTCATCAATCAAAGCACCAGGCTTAGTTATATAATTAGAAGAGATGCTCTTTCCTGGGACCAGTGCTCACTGAAATTAAGCGGTCTGCACTGATTCCTGAAATGCTGGCTCTGCTGGTAATTAGTACCTTTAAAAAGATGCAACGCAAGTTCCTGTTAGTTACAGTGGGATTTTCAAATTCTTACAACAGCTCAAAAGTAAAAGTGTATTCATCCTTTCCCTTCTCTACTACTTTTCCTATGTAAAGACAAGGCAGGTTGTGGTTTGGTTTTTTTTTTTTTTTTTTTTTTTTTTTTTTTTGCTTACGTAGCTGTTGAGATTATAATTTCTGTCATGTAGAGCAGGTATGTTAGCCAGTAGTTGTTGAAACAGAAGACAAGAATATAGGGTTCAAGACTATATTTAATCTGTTATCCTGAAGATGTAATTAAATAACATGCTAAATCTCATCATTCCACAAAAAAAAAAAAAAAAAAAAAAAAAAATCATTTTGCTATGGTGTGTACTTAACTTCTTTTCTTTGCTGTTTTGAGCATCTGTTCCACAGGTAGCTTGTGTGATTCTTATTTGTACATTATATAGTTTCTAAAAAGAAAGGATGAAATATATTTTTTGGAAATCCATACTGCTTCCTTACATGGATCCTTTCCATTCAGCTGATGCTTCCCATAATTCCAGGAACATGCTGCTGATTAACAACAAATTCAGTACAGATTCAAATGTAATGATAAAGAATTTATTTCATGCTTTTGGTCAAAAAGACTCATGAGAGTTAGCAATGGGTCAGTGATGCATGGTTCTGTTCTATCAACTTCATTTTATTTATATATAAAACCAGGGAGAGTGACGTGGATCAAAGGGTTTGAAGGAGTATGAATTTGTAGAGAGCATGCATTTACTTTTCTCCCACACTTCTGTGTTGATTTTGCTGTGTTTTAGGTCCAGATGCTTGAGGATTAGGATCTTGTCTGGCTCTGTACGTAGTTCTAAGAATCACTTCATATTCTTAAGTCACCTGAGAAAGGCAAGTAACACACTGGCCAGACATTATACAGCCTCACTTTGGTCTTTCTTATCTCTCCCCACCATAGCAATCCAAAGCTTCCATCTTTCTAGTTGCCATGGATGGCAAATGCAAGCAACTAAAGTCTCCTGTGGTGGCTCGGAGAATTGGGCAAAAGGAAGAAGTTTTGGTTCTTGAAACTCAGATATTGTAGTCACCAAAGTTTTTCCTGCTGAAATCCTCCTGGAAAATCCATTTGTTTCCTTCAAATGTTATGGAAGAAAGTGAGAACTCTTGCAGCTGGCACTTGAAAACCAAATATTTGTCATATGTAGGCTAAGTCCTTTCTTCATTATCCTCAGGAAAATTGCATTCAACTGCAGAAAGCACTCACCTACTTTAACTGGCTGAAACATTGCCCCAGGACTGCCAGTCTGCCAACTATATTCACACACTTTACTTTTGATGTAACTTTCACATGTGTACAGTAAAATTGCATTTGCAACATTTCACTAGGCAACTTAAGCCATGCCATGCTTAAATTCATCCTTCTCCCCCCCCTTTTTTTTTCTTTTTCAGAGACAAATTGAGTATTTGCTTACTCAGCTCTTAGATAAAATTGAGATCACCATACACAAGGAGTCAAACTTGGACTACAACATGATCCAGAAAGCATGCAAGTTGCTAGCTCTAAGTCTCTCCCTACACAATGAAAAAAGAAAAAAAAAAATCTTTTTTTTTTTTTTTTCCACCAATTCTCAGCAGTTTCTGGACCGTAAGCAAAATAACAAGGTTCTTAGGGAATCTTAGGTAATATTTATGTTACGGTCAAAACAGGCACCTGAGTTTCATCCAAACTATAACTCTGGCAGAATTTAAGCCATCTGGCTCTTAGTGGTGTTTGTACAGAACTCTGTAGTTCCAAGACGAAAAAAAGAAAATGCCAACAACATTTAAATTGTGATGATTTAGGTGCCAAGCAAATAAAGAGTTGCCAATCCAGTCTTACCCCTGGGTGCTTTTGTGGCATCATTTGCAGCAGAAATACCAGCCTGGCTGATCTGTTATTGCCATTGTCATTGAGATTTGCCCTGATTTCATCTGTAATGAAATTAATTGACAACTTTAAACCATAGAATATTCTATTATCACAGAATATAAAAATGAAGCAGACCGGCTTGTAACAGGTGTCAAGAAAAATACAGTACTTACACACAGAGTAGGTTTTATTTATTTTATTTTATTTTATTTTATTTTATTTTATTTTATTTTATTTTATTTTATTTTTAATGTTAATACAAAATATGACTAGAGTAACTTACCTGTCTCTAAGTGACCGAACAGAAATATATTTTGTTAAAAGGCTGTTATGGCAAGGCACATTAATTGATACAGAGAACTATGGCTATTACGAACCACTCTGGTGTCAATTAAATGTTGCAGACTGAAGCTGTGGTACTGTTATGATGCTGATGCCCAGTTAAGTCTGACTTGTCAACCATCTTGAGAAGATGAAGGGGTGTGTCCACAGGGCCTCATCCAGGAGGCATCAAAGCTTGTGCTGAACTTAGATTCAAAATAGATCACTCACAGTCTTCAAGATAAGCATGTGTTCAGATGTTTATGGTGATTTCTTAAAAACAATCATCACCTTAAAACAGATTTTGGTCCTGAAAATTTGGCCCTGCAACACATAGGTTTGTGGCAACAGCCACTGGAGAACTCGGTGCTTTATAGAGTGCATGAGGAAACGTAGGTGCTGCCAAACCTGTTCCATGGTAAGAGACGAAAAAAGGCAGGTCCTTGCTGCCAGGGCTGGTCCCATACTCCTTGCCAGGCTGTGCAGAGGACACCAAGAGGCAGGAGAGGACTGCAGGTCCACCCTGCTCTCTGCAAGTCCTTGTGCTCATCACCCTGTGCTCACTTTCCCAGACATGCTTCCAGGGCAGATGATCCAAGCCTCCGTGTAAATGGCAGTTTTTAGTAATAGCCAAGTCCCACCTGCAGCTAGGGCTGTGCTGCATAATAAACCAGAAGCCACTTTTGCATTTTGTTGGGAGCAAATTTCTTTGTGCTGAGTGAGTTGGAAGAGCACACCAAGGAACTAAGGTGGCTGAATGGCTTCGGGGAGTTTGTGCATGAGCTGGGCACCAGCCCACTCGTCTCTGTCCAAACCAGTGGTGAGTTAAACACAATTATCAGACCTTTTTCCTTATCTGGATCCCCCTGAGGCCTAGGCAGCAGGTGAATGCTGGGCTCCACAGCCTGCAGAAAACCCAGCACACCATGCAGCACTGCAGACAGCAAGGGAACAGCAAAACATCTAGCAAGTTTAAGCATCTGTAAGGGTACACTGCCACTGAACATGTCTAGACATCAGTTTTGGAATAAAACACCCAAGTCCTTGCTTAAACCTCCTACACACTAAAAGAGAACAATTTTCCCTGCATTAGTTCACTCCTGAATTCATTTATGAATTGCCTTGCAAGAACATTCCTTTATTACTCAAAAAAAATTGCTAACAAGTAAAAAAGCTCTTACCAAACATTATCGAATATGAAAGATGGGGTGTAGGATAGCAGAAAGCCATCTTGTTTCTTGTCTGATTTTTCTATCCGCAGGTTTCTGCTATTGTTACACTTTTGTTGGTTACATTTAAGATAGCTTTTATTAAAGTTTTGTCCCCTATGCGCTTACTTATATGGTGTCCTTAAGTCACCTCTTAAATCTGAGTTATTAAAGACATTGCATTTCCTGAGGTTTTCACTTGATGGCATATTTTCCAATAGCTCCTTCAGCTCTTCGCTAACCCATTCTATTTTTTTAAAACATTCTGCTTCAATTACTTACAGGCTTAAGGTATAGGCAAAACATAATCTAGTCTCCTTTTTTTTTGCCTTTTTATTGATGATGTATGCTCTTTAAAGTCATGGATTAAGAATTTTAAACACCGTGGAGTCAAAAACTGATCCCTGTAGAATTTCTCTTGAAACACTCACTCTCTGAGAATTCTTTGCTTACTTACAGCTGAGATTTATCAGCTGTTTTGCAATCTATTTCATATGTGCAATGCTGTTGCTATATCATTCTAGTTCCCTGGTCAAAATATTATATTGTATCAAGCAGAGTGTCTAAGAAATGCCCAAGTGTATAATGTTTGCACTCAAACCCATATTGATCCATTTCATAACCCATTAAAAAAAATGAAAAAAGAAAAGAAAGAAAAAAAATATAATATGGATAGTTTGACAATGCCTGTTTCCACAAGCAGTCCTGTGTTCAATTGTCATTTTTTTGTGCACTAGATCACAAAATTATCGACAAATTTATGTAGGAGGTGACCTAAAAAAAACCCCAGGGATTGTGTTCAGCCCCTCTAGGTTATAGTTATGTATGATGAATCTCCCATTGTACCTGAAGTCTAAAAATTTTAATTCAGGAACTCTCCAAAACATGATTTTTGAGTACCACCACTGGCAATGGTGGCATTTGCCAATGTTTTGGCTATGCACAGGACCACTGTGCTTTTAAAGACTGAGAGAAAGAAAACTTTGTTGTGGTGAAAACACAGAAGATGAAAGATTTCTTGAAAATACTACTATGCAGTTGTAGCTATAGCGTATCTTAAATAATGTTATGTCTTCCTAGTGATGTAAAAAAAAGTCCTCAACCTCCCTACTCCCAAATATCTGGAAAATCTACCCAAATATAAGATGGTACTTCACAGAAAAAAGCATCAGAGCAAAATTGCAGTGAAATAAAAGCTATGAGAAGATCTGTAGTAACCTCTTAATATAGCTTGTAGTTGTTGGGTAGTAAACAGAATCCAACCCAAATCCAATCCAACCAAAGAGAAAAGTCACAGACTCACAAGGAAATTAATAAACTCTTTGTGCTTTGAAAGCAAAGTAGAATCAATTACAGACTGTTATCTGTGTCAAGTATAATGCAGAAATGCTAGCTATGAACTAAAGAGAAGACTTCGTGTGTTGGAAGTATATGGACATCACAAACGCATGATCAGGGACCATATCTCAAAGCTCTCCCAGCTTGTGATTCTGCCTGGTGAAGGTGAAGCTGTACTTCCTCAGACACGTTCACCTTCCCGCTTTTCTCAAACACCAGCATTTGTAGCCCGTCCTCAGGGCACTTGTGTAAAATAAACTGGTTCCAGCTCAATGCCTGTGGGCTCTGCTGCCTGTGGGCTCTGCTGCCCCAGGAGCCTCTCACGGGAGGCCACAGACTAGGCAACTCTATGGGCTGGGTATAGCACTTCCCGAATGTGTCTGCACAGTCACACATCTGGAATGATGGGAGCATATGTGGTGCTGCCCGGTGGTATAGGAATATAGCAGTAACAGTCAAGTTTTTCTTTTTCTGAGCTCCTTGTTTTCTGGGTCTCCTCTGGATCCCTGGAGTGCTCACAGTGTCTGTTCAACATAATGATGCATCCATTTTATTGTACTTTATTTTTGCAAAACACTGGAAAAGAGTTTTTTATCCAGGTTGAAAAATAGAATTGCAAAGTGAGGAAAAAGCAACCAGAAGATAACCATCTATTATGTATTGTGCTGTGCTATGGGCTTATTTTGTTTGGTGGTGGTGGTAATTCACAAGGTAAAACAGAACAAAGCAAAACAAAATAAAATGAAACACACACACACACACACAAAGTATACTTTTAAAGTGCAAACCAACCAGCTTTCCTAAGATGAAAATTTGGCCAGAGATACTTTATCTCTAGTTAAAAGGAAAACATTTCCATTAGAAAAAGAAGACTCCTTTATTTGTGGGGAAAAAGAACAACAAATTGCTGTATCAACTAGTTTGCTTCATTAAAAGCATTTTGAACTGCTTTAGTTGCTTTTTTCTTTATGAAAAGCAAAGAAGCAGGATCACACAATAGCAGGAAATTTAAGCTGGCCTGTGCAAGCAATAAGGTTAATTTCATCTTTGGCTCCAATGCAATGAAGGAAATGAAACCAATTCCAATTTTCTAATGATTTGGTGAGGAGAGGAATTCAGGAACTCACAAAAGATAAATATGGGCAACTAATTGCCAGCTCTCACCTTTATTCCTGTACTTTTATTGCCCTTGCTGTCCTCAGGTGAGTGCACCTGTTACTGCTGAGAATGACCCCATTAACACAAATAGCATCAATTTCCCAGTGCCCCACCTGTCTTAGACTGGTGTATGTGTGATATGCAAAATATAGCTGTAAAAGTAGTTGTCTGGCCAGCCACATTTTCTCCATAAGAGTTAAGGCATCTGTTTGTGCTTGCCCCTGGCCCAGAGAGGAGCCCCAAAGATCTGCCATCCCTAAAGTAGAACATGGCTGTCTTAATAGGATGGTGTTTGTATTTGAGAGCTCATCCTGACACTGAATGTGCTAAGAGGATTTGATGCTAAGAATCTACTAGTTTTGGACCTCTGGCTCCAATCACCTCCTCTCCCCTGCTGTTGTTAATGGACTCGAAATGGGGCACTTTGGAGGGGGAACCAATTTCAAAATTGCAGGCTATCAACTCCCAAGATTTCCTGATGATGAAGTAAAAGAAATCTCAAAAAAACCTCTCGCCTCAAAAAAAAAAAAAAAAAAGTATTTGTATACTCAGAAATAATCTACATGAAAGCAGAATCCTGTTAGAGTTATTGGCAGGATGCACTTAGATACTGGAAGGGTACCCAAATTCTGGGCTAAAAAGCTACACTTTGCTCGTCCCTGATATTCCTGGTCATGTTGACCTGGAAGAGCAAGAGAGCGAGCAGAAGACCTGGAAAGGCTGCAGAGCCTCTATTGTGCTGCAGCTCCCTCTTTTAGAGTAGCTTCACAGCTCCTCTCCCTGCTGGCCAGCAAGCTTCTCCTTGATGCCAAGTAGCCAGCCCTGCTACATGCCTGATTCATCTCCTTGCTGTTTATTCAGCCTTCCAAGTGACCCGGTGTCCTCAGCTCAGGCCAATTACTTAAGTCCAGCTTTGGCTACAGAGGACAAAGATGTTTCAGGACTGTCTGAAAGCCCTTCTATCAGAAAGGTTTGAATAAACAGAAAGAAAACAAAATAAATTACTGCGTTGAATTTCATGTAAGCTCCTCATTTAAAATAAGCTACTGTAGTAGATCATCGTCTAGGATATATTCAAAGAACTGCCTTTTTGTTTTGAAATGACTTGATATCTGCTGGCAGACTGACAATGGGGTTTTCACTCCTGTTGCTTCGTAGCTTGCTGGAGGTAGACGGAGGATGCAGGCAGAAGGTCACAGATCTGGCTTCCACACCCTGCTGAGCTATTCAGCTGAAAAACTGGCCACGTTGCAGAACCATTTTGGGTCAAATCCATGGGTGTGGAGCCATCATTTACAAATACCAGAGTCCTTCCCTGAAAGAACTCTAATCCCGATTTATCAGAGCCAAGCCTCCCTTTAGATAACTATAGCTGCTGTTTGGGGTTTCTCAGAGCTGTGAACTGAGATAGTGCTGGAACATCTCTGTAGCCATAGGCACCAAAATTTTGCTAGAAATACCTTTTTGTGGTACCTGATAGCAAATTCTGCACCTAGTATACCCAGCAGAGACATATAAAAGGCAAGGGTATAAGTTAGCTTCAGAGAAGCAGCCACTATACGCTGAGAGTCCTCTGTCAAACTAGACACTTTGGTAGGAATCAAGGCATCAGCCATTCCAGTGATGAAAATCTTAATCAGAGCTGGCATTACAGCTAATGTAACAGGTTATGGGAGCAATTTTACTTCCTCCTGACCATAGCATGGGAGGAAGAGAGCACATAAGCCAACCAGTTTTGTAGCAGTGAACATCTCAATGCAATGACACCTGTCTCTCTGTGTTGCTTAAAGGAGGTACGTTATTTTTCCTTCTGCTTCCTTGCCAAGCTTTTCTTGGCCATGAATTCATCTGATGTGGCCTTTGGTAAAATATCAAGTCTGGATTGTTTTTAGAGACCAAGGGCTTTCCCAAAGAAATACAGACAGACTAGCAACTAAAATAATAGTTAATAATTGTTTTAGAAAATGTCATGTACTTACAAGTGCCACACTGCTGGCTAGCAAGCTTCTCCTCTAAGCTAAGTAGCCAGCCCTGCTATATGCCTGATTCATCTCCTCTTGAATTCATCTTTACTTTCTGCAGTATGATGCAAGGATATGTGTCTGAGAAAGGGAAGCCACTGCGTTCCATCAGGAATAAGAGCATCAGGCACAGATGAGAGAAATGGGATTTGTGCTTTAGCTTGTGTTGGCTTTGTGAAGCCTACAATGCCTTGCAACTAACAAACAAAAAAGATCTCAGCAAAAGATCTACTTACATTTCTGGTACCGTCAAAGTTTAGATTATTTGCTGACCTTGACTCCATATTTATGATGTTCCACATGAACATATCTGAAAATGTTTTCTTTCCACTCCTCAAGTTACTATATATTATTAGTATAAACTACCATAATAGATTTTAAGATAAGAAAACAGGAGAGAGTTTGAGTAAGTACACACTCCTAATATCTAGGAGAAATAGAAAACTGCAAGGAATATTGAGAAAAGCAAGCAGTCCCCAAAGCTCCCAACAACTTAACAAGCCAGGTTTTTAATGGCGTTGTGTGTCACAGATGACTGACTAATAAAACTGAATTACTGAAGCTGTAGCGTGAATTCCCCAAGACTAGACACAGAAATGGAGAACGAATTCAATGAGAGAACAAAAAAAAAAAAACCTTCAGCTGGGGTTCTCTCTCTTTGTGTGACCCGGAGAATCTGGCCTCCTTGAGAGCAGGGCAACTTGTCTTCCCCCAAGGGGCCTCCAATACATCAGCAGAGCTGAACGTAGGTTGCATTATCTGCCCCCTCCACAACCCTGCCTCCTTTAACTCGAACTGGCCCAGCTCCAAGACACAAGGAGTACTGGCAGGAGCACACATGCAGTCACACTTACGCACGTATGGTATGCGTGAAGAATTCTTTTTAGTTGGACAAGCCAGAGTCTACACAAATTTCATGTGAATTAGCACAATATTATCCCTGTAATGAGGTGGAAAAAAAAGAAGCCATAGCTTGCAGTAGAGCTCAGTATATCCCTGTTCTGCATCACACACTTCATCAGACCTGGGAAACAGTTCTGGACAACAAAATAGAAACTTCAATTATTTCTTGTTTTTATTGGACAACAAATTATCTGATAATTTTACTATTCTGTTCTCCTCTTACACAATATGGATGGGAAGTTGGATGAAAAACTTCTGCTTACTTAATTTACAGAAAACATCCTACTGTGTCAGATTGACTGCAGAGGAATCAGTGTAGGTTTGTGCTTAGGAGACCAGCAAAAAAAAAAAACAAAACAAAACAAACAAACAAAAATATTTCCACAGTTTTGAGGAAACACCCTTTATTGTAGAGAAGTTTGTATACACAGATGCGATGTATTTACAACCAGCTTTTCTCAAACAGATGGCTATTTAAAATCCTTCACAAATCTGTCAAGAATGAAAGAAAATGAAGCTCAGAAGCCCAACCAGCCCGACCCCCTAAATTCAGATTAATTCCCGAAGATAACTGCAATGAGATCATTATACATGGAGTTATTCTGAAGGAAGCAATGGGACTGTGACAGAGATCAATGGACGGACTTAAGGGTTGGTTCAGTCAAAAACATTGCTTAGCTTGATATCAGTATGAATGACCCACAAAGTAAGATGCCATGAGGCAGATAGGGACATGCTTTTTCCCGGGGATGTGGAAAAGACAGGCAGAAAGAGCTTCTTTCCATGGCCTCTGCAAGGACAGGTCACGGTGAGAACCTCTGTGAAAAGAAGTTGTTGGTCCTGTGTTCCCCTGGAAAGGTCTTTTCCAGAAAAAGGCAGGAAAAGCTCCACTCTTCTTTGATCTGCAGGATGGAGTCAATGCACTGAAGGCGAGAACAGGCGTCCTCCCAGGGAAGGGTGTGGGCTCACATGCCAGCCCAGCCACAGCAGAGATGGCCCCTGGGTGCTTCTGGTGCCCCTCCAAACCATCCCTCAGCTCTGCACTGCAATTTTCCTCTGTGCAATGGCATCAGCTTCAGCTTGCTCAATCACCCCAAATGCAGAGGAGGCACCAGAGGGGGAGCGGTGAGAGGTAGAGATAGACATTATATCTCCTTGTCCTGATCCTTTTCAGTAAAAAGTAGGATCTTCGTCAGCAACAAAAAAAGTTACATGTGCAGGAGGCACTTCTCTGGGGAAGAAAAAAAAATACCTCACGCAAGCATTCGTGGATGGATGAGTCCCATGAGGAAGATTCTCAGCATAACCAGTTTGGTTATAAAGGGAATCTGAAATCCTCACGCTGATGTATACAAGAAGCACGCTAAAGGTATCTGCTAATGCTCCAGGAAGGTACATGCATAAGTTTCCCATAGGCTGGGAACGTATATCTTGGAATCTGCATAATTTACTTCACACCCAGCAGAACACTGCGATATTTACAGGCACATTCCAATGGGAAAACATTTGCATATTGAGTGCGAAAGATGCAGCTTTGCCACCTACCCATGGGACTTTAAAAACAGGGAGTTTGTGACCTCAAAATGCTATTTGAGGAGTTTCTGGAGACGAAAATGTTGTATAGGCAGGAAAAGAAAATTACCAGAAGTTGGGAAGAAGTTTTTTGTTTTGTTTTGTTTTGTTTTGTTTTTGTTTGTTTGTTTGTTTGGTCGGTTGTTTTTTTTTGACCATTAGAATGGTTACAGGCTGGGACTGAGTCCTTGTAGACCACAGGTTCCAGCTTGTTACACATCACAGAGTGCTTTGTCCACTCTGATTTCCCATGCTTATTTTTCCCCATTAAATTGGTTCCTCACTAGCCAGGTTGATGAGACTAGTACATAACTTTCATCCTTCCTGCAGTCATCACTTTTCATATGAGTAAGCATGCCTGCTCATAGATTTTCGCAGAACAGGAATGAAGCTGAATGTCACTTTTTGGATTTGGTCTGTATTCTGAAGGTCAAAGTGGGCATCTGAGAAACACATTTGTAATGCTTTGGAAGTTTTATAAATTAAAAAAAAGAAAAAAAAAAAAGGGCATCACACTCTGAACCTGATTGAGAATGCCAAGTTCTCCATCCTGTAGCACTGCATATCAGATGTGGTGGACAAAGCTATTCAGCAACTTAATGCTACCCAGAATTGTTCTGAAACGAGTTCAGCACACTACAGTAGTTGCAGCAAATTATTAAAACTATCTACAGAATTTTAATCATACAATTTAGGTTTCAATATGTCAGCAAAACAGCAACATATAACCCACAGAGGTTATATCCTGCAAGTGAAATTATCAAACTATTGCTCCAGTGTCTGAAAAGTAAAGCTATCCTCCCTAGGTACACGGCACGCTCTCACTTATGCTGACACATAAGGTGGTGGTGGATCTTTAGCAGCTCCATTCACAGGATCATCATATGGTGGCAACAGCACCTGCAGGAAAGGAAAAAAAAAAAAAAAAAGAAAAAAAGAAAGTTTATATTTTCTAAAAAGAAGCCAACTGATAAAAGTTACAGGAAAAAAAAGGGGCTTGTGTTAAAAAATAACAAAAAAGGGTTATCAGGAGCTGATTATTTAGAAAATGAAATAGTGTTAGTTTGAAGGTCCTTCTTTTCCATTTATGTGTTGGTTTTCATTATGAAGGAAAATAAGATTTCTCCTCATTCTTATTGACTCCTGTGACAGCGCAATTTCAGCCAAAGGCCACTGCTTGCCAGTACCTGAATTTCTTCAATCTGATGGTGACAATAGCTGCTTATTCTGCAGCTGTCCTCTCTCTAGAGTGCTTAAACCATGCCTGCAGTCTCAGGCTGCTAAACCAGAGTGAGGAATGTCCCCCAGACCTCTCTTTCTGAGCTCTCACTGGAATAGCAAAGAGTTATTTTGGGGTGGGGAGAAGGAAAGAAAATTGAGAACAAATTACCAATGTCTAAATAAATCTCCAGTTTTGTGCTTTAGGGGCTCTCAGCTGTGAGAGGAAAGACATATATTACCATAAGCTCTTTAGTAAATACTTAAACATCTGATAGAAATTAGGACAGCTTTAATCGTATATCATCCCCATTCATGGGAGGCCAGGCAGCTTCCTAGGGCATGGGAGGTGCAAGTTCAGGCCACACAGGGCAGAGGAGGGATTTGAACCAAGGTTTCTACTTCTTTAAGCCAGCATGCTAGCTATCATGCCATTTTTTTAGAGTCACCAGCACAGATATTAAGTAGCTTGCATGTGAAAAGGTGAAAGAGCACTTGGTCTGTGAACCCAGCAGGGACTGAGAGTAAAATGGATGTCTGAATGAAGAATGAGTGTGCATTCCCTAAAACCTATCGATAGCGTGTAAAAATATCAGCTGTGGTGCATTGTCAGAGATACTTTATGCGGCTGAAAATAAATTATTCACAATGGAATTTCCAGATATATCAACATCACTTCTTGGTCATTAAAGGGCACATGAAGCTGAATGTCTAAACATGCACAGGGAGAACCCTGACACCATTAAAACTGATGGGAGTTTTGCCATGAGAGGATTTCACCAGTTTTTAAAGAAGTTGATAATACATCTTCTGTGAAGAAACATCCGTGGTCAACTATTTTGGACCTCAGCCACAACATAATAAAAACAGTGGGAATCTTAACAAGTTTAACAAGGCTAAGTGCTGGGTCCTGCACCTGGGGCGTAATAATCCCAGGCAGAGCTACAGGCTGGGAGATGAGTGGTTGGAGAGCTGCCAGGTGGAGAAGGACCTGGGAGTGATAGTGGACAGTCGGCTGAATATGAGCCAGCAGTGTGCTCAGGTGGCCAAGAAGGCCAACGGCATCCTGGCTTGTATCAGAAATAGTGTGACCAGCAGGGCTAGGGAGGTGATCGTCCCCCTGTACTCGGCTCTGGTGAGGCCACACCTCGAGTACTGTGTTCAGTTTTGGGCCCCTCGCTACAAGAAGGACATGGAGGTGCTTGAGCGGGTCCAAAGAAGGGCGACGAAGCTGGTGAGGGGCCTGGAGAACAAGTCCTACGAGGAGCAGCTGAAGGAGCTGGGCTTATTCAGCCTGGAGAAGAGGAGGCTCAGGGGCGACCTTATCGCTCTCTACAGATACCTTAGAGGAGGCTGTAGAGAGGTGGGGGTTGGTCTGTTCTCCCACGTGCCTGGTGACAGGACGAGGGGGAATGGGCTAAAGTTGCGCCAGGGGAGTTTTAGGTCAGATGTTAGGAAGAGCTTCTTTACTGAAAGGGTTGTGAGGCATTGGAACAGGCTGCCCAGGGAGGTGGTGGAGTCACCATCCCTGGAAGTCTTCAAAAGACGTTTAGATGTAGAGCTTAGGGATATGGTTTAGTGGGGACTGTTAGTGTTAGGTCAGAGGTTGGACTCGATGATCTTGAGGTCTCTTCCAACCTAGAAATTCTGTGATTCTGTGATTCTGTGATTCTTTCTATAGATTTAAATAGGCTTTGGATCAGCCGTTTGTAGGATGGTTCCAAGGGTGATTCACGTTGTCCTTATGTGAGTTTACTAACATGCACTGTGTGTTCAAGTACATCTGTGCACATGTTTGTTGGATTACAAAACAGATACCTTTGCATCTTCAGCCATTAATCAAAAAAGTTTCATCATTTAGAAAAGGAAATTGTCAAAGTTGTTGCTCTTTACGAATACCATTAGCTTGAGCTTGTAAATATAATACATCATGCACATATCCACTACAAAATCTAAAAAGCTCTGTATTAAAAAAACATTTAATAAATTGTGTCAACTTTAAAGAGTGTAAACAACTTAAGGCAGAATACTTATCTAGTGAAATCAGAACAGCATATAGAACTTTATATAAATGTGGTGATAAAAAAAATATATATATATATATAAGTTACAATATAACCTCAGTAAGTCTCATTGCTAGAACATGTAAACTGTGAAGAACATTAAAACTGAGATCCTATCCTTGGTGCCGATCACTAGTTTAAAAGTTTTCTAGGGTCTCTAGTAAAATCCTCACGTTTCTGAAAAAAACACTAGTTTCTCAAATGTATTGAAACACATTCATTAGTTGCTTATAAAACAATATAATTAGTAATTAAACCTAATTCATAGATGTTTAAAAATGAAATAAGTTCACTTTGTGATGATTTAGCTTTCTTTTTGCATTCTTGTAATGCTCAGCCCCAAACTGTTGTCTATTCCTTTCAGGTTCGTAGTCTATTTCATCAGGCATAATATGAAATGACAGCAGACTCAATCCATAAAGCTGTCCATTTCCCAAGTCTACCAGTTGATTAATAAAGAACAATACCTCTCCCTGTGCTCTGATCCTCTCTTTTAGATCAATGAATCCTAAAACTACTGTGGTTACATCAATATTACTACTTCAGCACTGTGGTTATTGTCATTTGCAGTAGGTCTCCTGAAGGATTTGCAGGTACAAGTGAGCTTCTTCTTGGCTGCCTTCACCCTTGTGTGAAATGAAATCCATCTGATAGAAGAGCCTCCTCGCGAGGCTCTTACCATGCTCTGGAGAGGTGAATGTTCTGCTTTGCTCCATGGACCCCCAAAATCATATGTGGGTCAATGACCCCAAGGAGCCCCAGAAAATGCTTTCTGACTTCCCAACAGTTCCACAAGAAGAGAGGAAAGACAGAAGTACCTAGAGGAGACATTTTGGAGAAGCCATTGGTGATATGATAAGGGATATGGACTTCTGCTGGAAAATTCAAGGTGTATGAGGTATGAGCTCGGGATGTCACTGAAGAGGTCCGTATGTTTCATAATAAATTATCTACGGTAGAAGGCTAAAGAGTGTTTTCAAATTTCTGCAAGGTCTAGGGTCACTTTATTGCTGGTAAGGGTTATTATTGCTGGTGAATAGTTCCATCAGCGATGAGTTTACAGGCTTACACCCCACACATTTTTGTGTTTAAATACTGGAGTACCCTCATCATCCATTTCCTTGACATGAACAGAATTGTGAGCTGTAAAAAACAATGAGTGCAGAATAAGCAGTATTCAAAATTACTACCTTTGCCTAGCAGTGTTTGAGTTAGACAAAGAATATATGGACTGGATTTCTTTCAGTCAATGTGTGTTTTTTTTTTTTTTTTTTTTTTTTTTTTTTTACTGTTACTTAATCATTTGTCAATTGTAAGTATAAATAGTCATCATTCAGCTTCCAAGAAAATTTTAATAACACTTAAAACACTATAATTATAAATCTTGCAACTCTGCCTGTAAGAATACCCTGTAATTGTTTTTGACAGAAACAGTTTTAGGACATTTTTTCCCTTAATAATTTTTCTGTCCTTTCAGTTAAGTCCATTTTGGCCAAAGGGAGAAAGACAAGAGCTGAACTGTCTCAGCTTTTAGATCTTTACTGTTAAAACAGTTAACCACCTACAAAAATCTAAAGAAAAAGAGAATTCCATTAGAATTTTAATGGAAGAACCTATACCAAAGTGGCTGAGATGTAAATCCGGATGATGGTGTTTTTCTCACCTATTGTCTTAATTTTAAATCTCAACAGGTTTAATGGAAGCAGATAAGTTCCTTGGACATAAAACTGCTTAATTTTTCTGGCAAAGCATTAAGTTCTCTAGAGACTTAAAATGGAAGCCAGTCACTGAGCCAAAGTGTGAATTCAGAAGCTGGAAAAGTAGACAGAAACTCACTATTCAGTTTTATCTGGGAACCTAAATAGAATGGATGCAGTCTAAAAAAATTAATGAATGTCAAAAATACTTTAGGTCCATGGTATCCCCAAGGCAGAATATGCACTAAAACAACTGAAGCATTTTGCTTCCTGGGCACTACATTAGAGCGTTTCCTTGTTTGTTTGTTGTGAATTGAGAAAAATGTATGTTTGTTCCCCTGGATGTTCTGAGACTAATGCTCACAGAGTATTTGAGATTACTCTTAATAATAACTTCGAAGTGACAAAGACAAAGGGCTCCCATTCTATGGAACCCAGTGATTCCTGTGAAGTGAAATTCTGGGGTTTTATGGCTAGACCACCTAGCACGTATGAAAGATTAACGTCCGGTCCTATAGGATGCCTAAAATCCAAAGGACAGAAGTTCCCAACTTCTTTCACAACCCCTAAAACTGTATTTAAAAACCATGGATCATCCTTTAATATGTGTCCAGAAAAGGAGCTGACATTACTTGCTGTTTGTATAATGTTTAGTGATAAAAAGCATTGCCCAGAGACTGTGAGATCAGAGTTCCAAGGGCTCCCAAACCAAGACAGTTCAAATCCAAAGTCCCCATCTCTCATATGAATGCCTCAGACAGAAGGTTATCAGGTAGGTTGGAAGGCCATTTTCCACCCTTCTGTTGTCATAAATCCAAGTCTGCAATAATCAGGAAGGAAGGAAAGAAAATAAGAGAAAGTGTGGCTCCATAGCCCCATAGTTAATGCTTAAGTGGGACAGAGAGTCCTGGGTGCTGGGCTTTGCTCCCAATATCAGTTAAGCATTTTGTGATAAGCAGTCTTGTATAATACACAGAAATAATCCTGAACTGACCCATAAGAAATCCTGGTCCTGACTTAGCTGGTGTCATCTAACTTATTTGGATAATTGTATTACATAAGCTTCTCTCTATTTTAAAGTGCAAGATAAAGAATGACCTTCTCTGGAAGAAATAATTACCATATAAGTTTTCCACTGGCTATAACATATTCAGTTAGTTTAAGCATATGCCATTTCTTATTTTTTACTTCTTGGTTAATCTGTTTTTGAGCGGAAGTTCTTAAAGTTATTGCTTAGAAATATGCTTAAAAAGAAACACTGGCAAATACTTGTATATTCAAATAGTTCAGAATTAATCTTGGCCCAAAGTTGTTGTTTTTTAGGGGGGTGGGGGGGATTGCATCATTTCAATAATCCTTCTATATTTTTTGCAGCTGTTTCCCCATTTAGCTGAATTTCCAGTACAAAATTTTCTTTCTTCATCATATGTGCAAGTTCTCTCATACTGCTGCATGTATTCCTGTTTGAACTCAAGATCTTAGATATGTTTGGTGTCTAGTACATTTCTACAGGACAAAATGTGCTTAGTCCCGTGTGAGTAAACTTAAATATTTGATGAATTGATTATTTCTGCATTCTTGAGGACCTGACTAAGACTCACTGAACTTAACAGCAATCTTGCTGTGTCTTCAGAGAGCTTTGAATAACATTTTCCCACAACCGTTTGTACTCTTCACTGAGTGGAATCATACAATTGTCACAAAACAGCTTCTGGCTTGAACAATATTTTGGCTGGCAGCAGCTATGTGAGGCTTTTGTGAGTTCCCATGGCAAAATACCTTGTTGATGTCTTGTTAGACGCAAACATTGTTAAAAACAACTCTAAAATATTTATTTATTTATTTATTGGTCAATTCCTAGCACAGAAATGTACTTGATAATGTCAAAAATAGCTATAGATTAAAAAATTCTTGGTAAGTGCTGATGGTGGTAGTCAGCATTCAAGATGTTTTCTCAAACCTCAACTTGGAGATGCATCAGCCCTTCAATCTCCTGTCTGTAAAGCCAGGATTATAAATTATAGAATAGATTTGGGGAAAACAAACAAACAAACAAACAAACAAAAAACTATGCATCAATCAGGTTGGATAAAAAATTGTAAAAAACCACAGATTTACTGTAATATAATTTAAATAATTTACTTTTTTTTTTTTTTTTTTTTTTTTTTTTTAATGTATGAAATACGGAGGAACGCGCTGCTGCCTAGCGTTTGAGAATTCTTCCTTCAGCCATGAACAAGACCCCTCCCCGCTTCTTGAAGTGAGAGGCTTGTTCTGGGACCAGCCTTATGAATGCTCTGTACTTCAGCTGTGCTGTGAAACACAGAGTATCACTTCATGAATTTGGGAGGAATACGTGCTTGAACTCTAGCACTTCATAAACAAGTGTTCATCTTCCAGCTCCCTATAACCTGGGTGAGCATTTCCATGGTGCAGCAACTTCCAGTTTTACTAAGAGAGTTCGTGGAGCAATGTGAACACGTTGTAGAGGGTTGTGGCAAACACCACCTGAGAGTTTTTTCAATAAAAGCTCCAGACCTTCACACTAAAGGACTTCACACTACATTAATACATGATATATAAAGAGGGACAGATGACAATGAGTAGGATTAGGGTCATCACTACTGCAATTCAGTCCTGGTCCTGTCTCTGACATTTTAACAAACCATTTGACTTGGTTGCAGAAGGATTTCACATTTGTAAAACAGGCACATTATTTGAAACATCCTGAAAGGTGTTCCAGACCTAAAGACAGATTTAAAACTCTCTTGGGTGAAACTTGCATATGACTGTATGAAACATGGCCTAAATTGTGGAAATACTTACAAACAAAATGTATATTTGCTAAATATTTGACCTATGCCTGGAAATGTTTACCCCACACTCTCCACCACAGCTATGTGTGCAGCACTTCTCATTCTCCTGCAGAAGTGACATTTGCATCCCAGACACCCAGACCATTACCAGGAATTCCTACAGAAGGCCCATGCAGATACACAGAGAGGAAAGAGAGAGAGAGCAAAAGGAGCCTTTTCTCTCACGCAGCTGATGTACAAAGTGTCAATGGGTACAGGCCTTTCTCTCTGTTTACTTAAAAAGGGAGGAGAGTAACCACAAAGTGATGGAGAATATGGCAGAGCCAGGGCGGGAATCACCGGAGTGTTGCTGGACCAAGTCATGGGTAAAAGTGCTGAACCACAGGAATTTCCTCGTCCGGGAACTTCTGCCCAACATGCAGTGCCGGTGTGCTGACGGGAGGACTGCTGGCACAGCTGCGGGCTGAAATAAAGAGTTACTGAAGGTCTCTGCTGTGGCTAGCCTTTTTTTCCCCTTCCTTTCCAAATCCAGGATAAAATTTCTCCTCGATGTTGCACAGGGCTGATGCATCAGGGACAGTTGATTGCAATATGAAGCCTCCAGCCACACAAGCCTAGTTGCAAAAATCCTCTGCTCTGGGTTCTTTTCATCTCAGTAATCCCAGCATGAGACCAAGCACCTACTTGTACCGACGGAGGCAAGGCATGATAAATGTACAGGTGGTACTGTTGTGTGGTCTGCAGTGGGCTTCATGGTGTGCAATCACATTGTCTAACTCCATGCTTACTTCTCTGCTCTCCTGTCATTCACCCGGCCAAGAGGAGAGGGATTTCCTTCCGCAGCTGCGGTGCCGTGAGAAGCCATTAACAGCAACCTAAACCACGTTCAGCTGCAGTGGAGCAAGCAGACAGCCTACAAACAGCTCTGAAGGGAAGGCTGCTGACATGACCTGTCCGGTTCAAGATAATCCCAACAGCCCTCTCCTCTTGTTGGAGACAAATATTGTGAAGGTCACCTGGGGAAAGAAGATTTCTGTGTGCATTTCTGATCGCTTCACTCTGCACACAGAAAAGGATGAGAATGAGTCTCTCTTTGCAATGTTTTCCTGTCAAATTGGCAATGTATGCTTTTTTGTTTCTTTCTTTGCTTCATTTTTTGAGAAGTCAGATGACAGAGGAAAATGTAAAATTAAAACGTGTTAACAGAAACTTTTAGGGTGATTATTAGTATACCCAGAAGATTTGGGTGAAAATACAGCTGGATGGAGAATTTGGCCTGGAAGAAGAATGGATCATGCATGTTGAGACTGTCAAGAGAGAGATTGACTGAATCAGGAAGTATTAAAACTAAATCCATTAAGAGAAAAGCCTTTAAACCCATGAGCATGAAGACACACTTTATGCTGACTGTATGAAAAGACTGACAGCCTTCTGGTGAAGAGGGAGCTTTTTCCTCAGAGTGAAGAAACAGGAAAAATAAGAGTAATTCTTAGGCAAGAAGCAGTTACTAAATGTTGCAGGAAGGGTAAGCACTGGAGAAAGAAGGGCTTAGCTTTTAGCTGCAGCTGAGCATGTACATGCATGGACAGCTCTGCTGGATCAGGTGAGATATCCATGTGGACCACAGTGATTAGTGGTAGATGTCGAAGAAAGAGAAGTGCAAGAGGTAACAAAAAAAGAAATGAAGATGGAGGAGAGCAGTGCAAGCATATGTGGAGAGGCCGTGACTGGCAAGGTTAAGATGAGGCAAGTTAGAGAAGCAGGAGGGGTGCTGAGGGAGCTGACATCCATCTGAATGAAGCTTTCTTTCTCCATGCTCAAGAGAGGACCAGGCACTTTCTCCCACTTGACCTGTGTTAGCTATGTTCTTCCAGATGAGATCAACAGCCCTGTGGAAGCAATTCTTTTTCTCTGATGCTTAGAAATATCTGCTTTCAAGGTGGCTGTTTACAGTGTAAATGGCTGCCCTGGTCACATGAGTGCAATCGAAGGAACTGTTTTTAAAAAAGTTACAAGAGCAATGTTTACAAAAAAAGCTTCCCATCTGCCTTCTTCTCCTTCCTCTATCCCCAGTTAAAAACAGCCCTGGATATAGGACCAGAGCTTCATATCAGAGCCAAATAGTATTTAATATCAAATAGGAAATGTTTTTCTGTGTTTTATTTACAGCTGAATTTGCTTGAAAGTTTGCCCCAAACGTGCTAGTTAATTACGATTTGTTTCAGTGTTTCATGATTTTTTATTTGTCAAATAAATCCCAGGAAACCTTCCTCTCGACATGGACAGGAAGTTTGTATGTTTGTATGTGTGCATTTCCATTAGAAACCACACCAGAATGATTACAGATGGACTAACTGGAAGCAGAATAGCTCTGAGATAATTCATAATTCCATTCAGACAAAAAGTAGGCCTCGATGCTGAAAAATCATCTGTACAGAGTTAGAGTTGGTATGTTGTGTTTTTTTTCCTTTCCCAAAACTGCTTATTTACTCCAAGCCACCAGCTCTCCAAGACACTGTCTAAGCTACTT
Organism: Oxyura jamaicensis; assembly: GCF_011077185.1. Classification (NCBI taxonomy): domain Eukaryota; kingdom Metazoa; phylum Chordata; class Aves; order Anseriformes; family Anatidae; genus Oxyura; species Oxyura jamaicensis. The sequence goes on along the minus strand of NC_048894.1, from coordinate 135,926,901 downwards.
TACATGAGTTCATGGATTTCTGTAATGAAACAGCACAATGTTTTCAGCGCTACAGATAGATGAATAAATGTATATATTACGAGGACACAGCAATATTTAGGGACAGATTGTGATTGCTCTTGCGTGGGAAGAAAATTGGATTGAGGAAACTATTGCCTTTTTTTTCATCATGTGCAACCTCATAAAAGTCATCCAGAATAATGGTGTAATTACCCTCCCCATTCAAAGGCATGGAGTGATAGTTCACCCCAGGCCACTGAAGCCTTTCCTACATATTGGCCAGCCCTCTTCTGCTGCACCTCCTGTCGTGCATCATGATCTTGTGTGGACAGAGCACATCCTTCAGGCTTTCAAAATGAGCATTTGCTGGATGAATATATGATTCCTAAGGGGTACTTGACTGCATGTCACCAGTACTGATGACTTGGAGATGTATATTTCAATTCTGTGTACCAAATGGTCGGTGTGTTGTCCTGAGTGCAGAGACTGAGAGCACACTAATCTTCTGAGGGATTTTTTAATTATTAACATGCATCTCCAGCCTTGTCTCCTCTTATGATTACATTTTGCTGCCACTCAAGAGTTAAAAAGACAGGAACCTATAAATAGCTCACACAGGGCAGCCAAATTGTTTAGTAGGAATGGTCATCTCCCACGAGTGTTGTTATCAGACATGTTTGCATTACAGATACTGCTGGAAAGGCTTCCATTTTATCTTCATCTCACCAGCTGGACCATTTTTCCCTCCCTATCTGCCTAGGGACGTGGGGTGATCGAACACTGGTCTTTGGCACCACAGCAGAGAGATGGTAAAATCTGGGGGTAGAAATCTCATCATAGTGTTTGGGAGCAGTAAGATATGGGACTTTGAGATGCCTAGTTCTGTCGTCCATAAATATTTTTCACTAATTACTATGTTTATGCAAAAAATGTATCTATATATTGCACAGTGCATTTAGGCATTTCCTAGTGAAAGCTGAATGAAAGCCCTTGTTTATAACAGAATTATTGTAGTCCTGTGTTAAAACTACAAAGCACTGGTGTCATGAAAGGTGATGAATTGACAGCTTGAGGGAAAAGCCGTGTGTTTTTGTGGAAATCTGTTAATGTTAGTAAATCACATTTGCAAAGCACCTGTCAAACAGAAGCTTTCATGATTTTTTTCACATCTAAGTTTGGCACACAACTAACAGCTCAGCCTTGTTCTTTCCAGAGTTAAGGAGGGTTTGTCACAGAGTTCAGTTAAAACAGACCTTGCTTTCCTCACTGCTCATAAGACAGAGGACCGAGACCATAAGCGCTGCGCAGCCCAGGGCAGGCTGCAGTGGAGGAAGTCCTACATCCATAAAGTGCCCTGAGGGAGGCTTGGGAAGAAAGCAGTTGCTCTACTGGAAGCTATCGCCTTTACGGAAAATGAAGACAGACTGGAAGAATGGTCCAGAAATCACCAGAAGCTAACAACTGCAGGAAGTCAGCCTTCTGGATTGTTGTCACACCCTCGGCAAAACAGCCGCAGCTGCGTGTACTCCTCTGTGATACGGTGCTGAGCACCGCCTCAACGCAGTCTCTAGGAGAACAATGCCACCTACTGAACTGCCAGCGACGGCAGCTCCCTCCCACCCAAGTTACAGAGGACGTGATGCTATTTCTGCATCCAGCTTAGGGTGCTGGGTAAGTTTTGGCACAGTGGCTCAGGGCTAAAAAATCTGGGACGTGCAAGGAGTTGCTCCTGCACTTGGCTATGGCCAGACTCGCGCTGTGCAAGGGGGTGTGATGCAAAGGCTGAGCTAGCTTTAATGATGAAAGGCAGCTTAGCAGAGGAGCAGGGCTTCCAGCATGGGCCAGCTCTGTGGCTAGAGAGCCACAGCATGGCCAGCTGTTGCCAGGGCTTGGCATCTTGCATCCTGCTGCACTTCCCGGTCTGAAGAGTGCTGCTGGGATGGATTCAGGCTTCCCCCATCATTCGTTGCACAGTGTAACTACAGCTCGAGCCTGTCCTAGAAACTCTCACAGAGCTCAGCTTGTACACCCATATATCCTTGGCAGTAAGCATTTAAACTGTCATCAGCATTTGCTGTGCTGATATATATCCTCAGAATTATACCTAAGACCTAACTCATTTTTTCAAGCCCACAAAACAGCAGCCGCCAGATGGTAATGAATTGAGCCTGTTAGAAAAAAGGGTCTGTAAAGAAACTCTCCAACTTTATAAACACTCTGTATCTTTTTCCTACATTGCAACACTCCCAATTAGTGAATTGAAAAAGATCTGGAAGATTCAAATTACACATCTCTATGTTATGTCTTTTCCTTTTAAATTTAATTATGAACAGTGAAAACAATTTCTCTCTATTTCAAACTTCTTACTGATTTTCATATGTTAGAGTAATTCCAGTATTTGAGCTGAAAACAGCACTAGATTTATTTATTTATTTATTTATTTAAATTGCACTGGGGAAAATAGATAAACGTGTATTTTGATCTGTAATTCAACTTCTAAGTAAATGTAAGTTTAATGACTGTACTGACAACTGAAAGTGTTCTGTAAGCCTTATTTTTAATTTTTAAGGGCATTTGCCCCAAATTAACACCATTAATAGCCTGTCTGAGCAGCACAGCTGGCTTCCAACATCATCCAGTAAGTAATAGGTGAGACTTGTAACCAAAATTGTGATTAGCAAGTAGCCCTAAGTAACAGAGCAAGCAGGCAGCATGAAGCAATTTTGACCTTAGGGAATGCTGGAATTTAAGAGAAAATCCTTGCATAAACAAGGAAGCAGTGGAAGAAAGAGCTGTGTACAGATGATAGGAAGATGGGAAAGGTTGGGGAAAAAAAAAAAAAAAAAAAAAAAAAAGGCAGCAGCAGCAACACAATCTCTTCATTAAGATTAAAGGACAACTGACAAAGGATGAGACTTCACTGCAGGTAGAAAGTGAAGTGCTGGAGCAGCCATATCGCTGTTTGTTGGCAGAAGCAGACTGTTAGGATACTTTTCTGCAACTCAGAATCAATTAGAAGAGGAAGTGCACACACATGAGAGAGACGTGAATGCTGGCATCCACGTGGGACTTGAGCCCTTTGAAGAATCTCTGATTAAAGACATTGCAGTGGGAATGTACAATTTGAGCTCGTAAGAGCCATTCTGCAGAGAAACAGATCCAGCCCTTAAACAACACTTCCAGATCTCATGCAGACTATTACTCGTGGCTACTAATTAATTACCACCTTTACTTCAAGTGCTCGGTAGTTCTGTTTATATACTGTGATATTTTTCTTGCCTCTGCTTCTTCTTCCTCTTTCTCTGCCTCCTGTTTTTTACCTGCTTTCCCTCTTGCAGGTTTTATCAGACAGCTTCCACCAGGGAAGGTGGGAGCTCCTCTGCCTGCACGCAGCTGGAGGCTCCAAGAAGGGCTTAGAGTGAGTCATGGCAGAGGTATTCGTTTGTGGTGTGTGCTCACTCCAAAGTATGCTCATGGTTACTACTCAGTGGAAAAAGATGCCTCTGATGTAGTGGCCCAGCCATAACGGTATGCATACAAACCACCATGCAAGACCAACTTCTTGGTGAGCATTGCCAAGTTTCTAGGAATTTTATGCTGCATTATGGAAAATACCTTTAAAGCAGGAATTTTCTCAAAGGTACCTTGAACTCAGACACGTACTCTTTCAAAACTGGCTCAGTATTTGGAAATCACAGGTCCCAAAGAGCCTACCAGAAACAAGAACTCCTGGGCACAGTTTGTCTGCCTCTGGGCTCCATCTCGCACTTCTGTTTAATTGGCAAGAGTCTAAGGATCCTTCTCTCCTTCTGTACACAGACTAATCACCCTCCACACATGCAGAATAGGACAATAACACAAAGAGTGGCTCTTCCATGCTCACCAAGATTATTCCTTCCTCTGCTCAGAGGAATCATCCCCCAGGAATGAAAGACCTAACTGCACTTCTCAAACAGGTCTCTATTGCTTTGGGAAAGGGAAAACAAACAAATGAAGAGTGTTGGCAGATTATTACAGACTACTTGGTTGATGTCACGTCCACAAAAGGAATGTATCTGTGCTGAAGACAAAACCAAAAATGAATAATTTACCAAATAACTTATTAACCATTGCAGATAAATGTATGTCAGATAGGATTCGTTAGAGCAATTTGGGAAAGTACCTAAGAATCTAAATCCCAATTTGAGGAGAGATTTATGGCTTTACATTTTATCCTCACTGGCAGCATGACCAGATTGGCTTCCACTGATTGGCTATGGTGAGTGTTAAAAATAAAATAACAAAATCCCCTGGTTGCCCAAGAGCACAAAGGAGCCATTCCTGCTATGGAGAACAAAATCTCTAACTTTGAGTAATCCTCTGCACTCATAACTTGGCAATTTTTCCAAATCAGACAATCATTTCCATGGCACTGCAGTCACAGTTTAAATCAGTGTAGAAAACCGATCTTCATCCATGGAGTGCTCGAAGCAGTTGGCAGGAAAAAGCAGTCCCAGACTGGGAAAGTAGAAAAAGTAACCTTCAGGTTACTATGGTTCATTGCGTGGGAGCCACCTTACTGCCATGCCAAAACCTCTGGAATAAAGCTTAGAGGGGTGAGATGATTCTTGAGCAACCCTGAGGCTGTTGTGACTCAGGTACACAGCTGGATCTCCAGGTCCTGCCATTACCTGGTGCATAACAGGGTCACATCTTACCTTTGGCTAGAGTCCAGGCTGTTCCCAAGCCCGGCACCAGCTGTTCCCCACACCCCATAACACGCACTGTTCATGGAACCAAGCTGGGTGCACTGCTCTGGTGTCAAACAGAGCAGGGGCCACAGAAGGAGGATGTCTCACCTCACAGGGGTAATGTAAGCATCCCATTTAAGGCCAGCAGCCGGGAGGACGCTTGTTTGTTCCAGATGGCACGCTTGCAAAAAGTATGGCTCTAACCACTTACACTGAGTGACAAAAATCAGATTATCTGGTAGCTAATAACTATAGCTATCAGGTGCCTTACAGTTCAGATCTACAAGCGTTATTTATAAGAAACAGTTTGATCAGGGAGAACTGGAAATTTCTGTGCTGTGAATTTCCCCCCCAAATTAGTCCAAACTGATGTTATTCTTATGGTTTTTTTGTGGCATGAGAATTGGATAGTAAGGAGGAATGGAGGGAGACAACTGGAAATTTTAAAAAATGAAGTATCCTTGCAGTGAGTATCTCAGAAGAAGGTACAGCAGATGCAGGGGAGTGCTGGTGACCAGGACTGGCAGAGCACTTCTGTGTGAGGGCAGACAAGACAAAAGCTTGTCTCTTGGAAGGCAACACTTGTAGTTTTCCACCACAAAGCCAGCCGAGAAGAAGATGGAGGAAAATTGCTGTTGAGACCTATACAATCTCAACATGAATTCAGAGAGCCTTGATGGGCTTGCTCTTAGATAGAAATGGGGTAACTCATTGTGAGACCCACCAAGGACTTCCAAACGCACAGAGCCAAGGAGCAAGTATCAAGAAGCAAGCCCATGCAACTGTGCATAAGGAATTGCCTGTTCCTCTAATCACATTTGGATGTGATGTGCAGGTATGCTTATGTACTTTGCCAGTGGTAAATTAAGAAATGCAGTAAAACAAAAGATAATCCAGTTATTATTTTTAGAACAACTTGCTGGGCTGGAGAACCACTTAAATAAAATCACAGATTCTTGCTCTTTTGAACCAAACACTGTTGCTCTATATTAAAGATGTTTCCTCCTTTTGTAAGAAAGGGACCTGTAATCCAGGCATCTCAGAAAGGTTCACAGCTGCTGCAGACAGCAAGTAACTATGGACCCTTTTTACCTCTTGTGCCATGACATCTCAGCTAGTATGGACTTGATTGTTTTTCTCAAGAAAATCTCAGTCATATATTTTATATTTCCATTTAAATTGGAATTTAGATATATTTTCAAGCAGGTAGAACAGGCAACTCCCTGTTCAAACATCAGAAGAGGGAAAATAATTATCTTTATGAAGCTATAAATAAATTCATATTTATCTGCCAATGGAACATCCAAGAATTTGATTTTGTCAAGATTTTAACAGACCAGAGAATAAATAAGAATAAATACAGTAGCTGACATGTCTTCTCTTGCAACAGGCATGGGTGTCCCTTCAAAATGTGGCACACAGCAGTCATCAAGCAATCATAACACAAATGTGATTCAAGCAATTTTCTATGGCAATTTAATTGTCTGTATTTAGAGAACATGGGTTTACCCATTTTTTTCCATTTTCAGGATAAATCCTGTTGGTACATAGAATTTTGAATTCAAGGATGAGTTTGCTGATGATTTGTTAATGATCTCTTACTGATAATTATTTTCCCTGAGTGCAAATTACAATAGAAATAAGGTACATGCAATTTTTAACATATTTTTCAAAGACAATGACTCAACCACTTCCCTGGGCACCTTGTTCCAATGCCTCACAACCCTTTCAGTGAAGAAATTTCTCCTAATATCCAACCTAAGCCTCCCCTGGCACAACTTGAGGCCATTTCTCCTCATCTTATCACTTGGTGCTTGGGAAAAGAGCCTGACCCCCACCTCACAACAATCTCCTTTAAAATGATTGTAAATTACAATAAAGTCTCCCCTGAGCCACCTTTTCTCCAAGCTAAACAACCCCAGTTCCCTCAGCTGCTCCTCAAAAGACTTGTTTTCTAGACCCCTCACCAGCTTTGTTGCCCTTCTTTGGACACCCTCCAGCACCTCCACGTCCTTCTTGTAGCGAGGGGCCCAAAACTGAACGCAGTACTCGAGGTGCGGCCTCACCAGAGCTGAGTAAAGGGGAACGATCACCTCTCTGGACCTGCTGGCCACGCTATTTCAGACACAAACCAGGATGCTGTTGGCCTTCTTGGCCACCTGAGCACACTGCTGGCTCATGTTCAGCCAGATATCGACCAGCACCCCCAGATCCTTTTCCTCTGCACAGCTTTCCAGCCACTTTTCCCCCAGCCTGTTGTGCCCCAGGAGAAGGAGCCAGCACTTGGCCTTGTTGAACATCGTACAGTTGGCCTGTATGAAGTACCAAATGTTTTTGGTAATGCTATGTCTTGCAATTGAAAATAACTTAAAAAAAAAAAATCTTGGGTGCAGAGTATAGATGAGAGGCATTACTTTGTATATTGCACAAGTGATATTAGAAATAATAGCTGGGACCTGATCTCTAGATTTTAGAAGTATCAGGATATATTTAAACCTTTTTACACTAAAATGCAGCTATTATGCCCAGTCCCATATTTAAGCTCAGATTTTTACTTCCATTTGTATGGACTGCTATTTTTTTAGCTAGTGCTAGTGACAATTATGTATAAAAATAATAAAAAATCCCTGAATACAAGAATATGCCCTACAGCTAGGACCTACAGCTCTGTTGGAATTCAGGCAGCAGGTTTGATTCTAAAAATGATACATTTCTTTTGAAGTAGAGGGCAGAGGTCGACCCTCATTTTTTCAGAAACTTGTAGTTTGTAATTAAAAAGCACATTGGGGTGAAGGGCCTTGCCAAAAGAAGTTTCCTATCATCAAAACCATCGTTTCATATATAAATACACTTGAGTGTTCGGGGAATGTTATACAATTCAGCAGACAGCAGTGACCTATCAGAACATGTCGAATTTTTATGAGGCTTACTCAAGAATCCTAAACTCTCAAAGGTCCTCAGCACTCAAATTTCTAAGTCCTATTCTTCCACGCTTCGTTTTCAAACCACTTTTTTTTCCATTTGTGTTGAGCTTACTTTTTAAAAAATATGTGAAAAAAGGATTTTTGCTGATCTCTTTCAGCCTATGCATCACAAAAAAAAAATCTTTTACGGTCTTCAGATTGGGAGGTAAAGGGAGGGAAAAACAATCTTCTGATTCAAAGTGGAGGAGGATGAAGATTTAACCCTACAAATTCTGTTGTTCCTTGCTGAAGCTTAGCAATGAGCATAAGAAAGAAGGGCTGCTCAGGAGTACGTCAGCTCCTCCATCACATCCCTGAGTGCAGGGTGATGGCAGGCATCCATGGAGTTTGTCAGGGAAAGATGTGCAAGAGGTGGAGAGTGACTGCATCACCTGGAGGTGATGGGACTCGTCCTGGCTGGAGAGAAACACTCAGACATGACTTTTGATGAGGCTTGCCTCCACCCCAAGTAATGCATTCAAAAAACTCTTAGGGACTCTCTTCCTGCCTCTCTGGCAGGGCCTGAGAAACTCTTCTCCAGCAGCATTGCTCCTGAGCCTTTCTGTATTCCTGAACCAGAATTTTGTGGTGAAGAAGATGGTTAGCTGAGAAATTCCCACACAGCGCTTTCTACAGGACCTGATCTAACATCATTGCATTGAACTTACAAAGAATGAACAACAAACACATTGTAGCTGAAAGCAACAGATTCTGGCCATGTTCACAAGAAGAGAATGTAAATACTGGGGAAGGAAGAAAAGTCCAGTGGTCAGGGCACTAGCCAGGGACACACAGCTTTTCTCAAAACCTGCCTGTGCTGTAGCTGTCTTGTAAGATCAAGAAAAGAAAAGTTAAATTGAACTCAATGCAAGAATATGCCATATGTAAAACAGGGTGAAAGGGCCTCCTTTCCCCACGGAAACACATACAAGAAATTTAAAGATGAGGAGGCAGCTCAGATTACTGCCAATTAAATGCATTTACATAGTAAACAAAAGTACTGAGATAAGTTCTCATAGCCATGCATGTCTGAAAACCAAAGTCTCCTGCTTTGTAAAGGCAGCAGTGGAGCATGTGTTTTTAACACAGGTTTTAAAAAGCCTTGGTAAATTTAGTTTCCTAGATAGCTCAGCTGACATTCCGCCACCGCTGAGCCTTCCAGTGCTGTGGTTTGTGTAGTTAGCAATGGCTGAAGATGAGTTACAATGACCTACAGGCTGAACAAAAGAGCTATCAAAATTATTTCACATAAAACTCCTGGTTTTACTCAAAATAGACTCCAGTAAAGAAAATAGTAATATGTCTTAGCTTTCAATATACCCATATTTTTATACTTAAATGTCCTGTTTGCCAGCTCTGATCGTAGCCTGTAAAACTTCTTATGTTTCCCCTAGAGTTACAAATGCTGAAGACAAATGATCAAGTGAGAATTACAGCTTTCACATGAAAGCAGCTGTAGTTTTCTAGTCCTTGAATCCGCACAGGAGTCACTCATTCCCATGGTTTTAAGTTGTTGGTCTAATGTCTCAGCATGTGGAGACCACCCATGCTTCTGGAAAACCTGAGGAAGGCAGTCCTGAAATTTTACCCAGATGATCCAAAGAACCACGATCGCGCTGCTGTCATTCAGTTATATCAATTATGTGAAGATATAATTTACACAAACTTGTTCCATAAACCAGTGGTGTCACCCTGGGACTGATTTGGCACACTGCCCTCACTGTGGGGCAGCGCCACAGAGATCACCACAAGCACAACTAGCTCTTTCCAGGGACTCCAGGCTGCATTCATTCTGTGCTTTCTACAACCAGCAAGATGTTGCTTAGCAGTAGCACCCTGCAGTTATGCATGTCAGCACTAGGATGCTATAAAGTGAACTGACATCTTCCATCCTTTGTGGTTAAAATCTCTTTATTCACTTCTTTCATGTTGCTCGTTTCGTTGTCTCCTTCCTTTACAAAACCGTCGTGCGTTGGGAGATGAATCACTGAACTTGTGTTGCTTTTAGATCTTCTTTGTGATGGTGCAAAGCACTACACTGAGTGCTGAGTGCCCTAAATCACAGTTTCTATAGCTAAATTCACATTTCACAGCAGGTGTAGAGCATGGCATCCCTGGGTCCTAATAAGGCCCTGAACTGATCATAATTCCAGCTGTGGCATCACGTGGTGTGGTCTTACAGGCTAAATGACCCATGTTGTACCACACAGCAGTGGGGGCTGTGCCACCTCACATCTTAACATGAGATTATCACACAGCTGGAGAGTTCAGGGCCAGGGGCATTCCTGGGCCCATGAGATCAGCTGTAGTTTATGCCTAACACAGATTCTTTAGCAGACTATGCATAAAATAAAACCAGTACTTTAGCAACAGGTGTCACTTCAACCACAGCACCCAAAGCCATTAAAACTCAGGTCTAAACATAACCAACAGATGAGGACTCTCAAAGAAATGAAGATGGCTAATTAAGGAGTCAGAAATTAATAGAAAATAGAGATACTGACACAATATTAGACAAATATCTTCTCTGTGATCTAATGTCCTTACCGCAGTGTCATTGGTGGTAATGTACACCAACACATCCGAATTGTTCCTGCCATTAATGTATCGGTAACAGTTCCACACGCAGCTTATCAAGTAACCCTGAAAAGAGAAGGGAGTTATCATTACGTGCAGAAGATAAACTATATGTATTCTTGCCATAGCCTTGTGCAAATTCTTGAACCTAGACTGGTTAAGAGCTCTGGCTTGACATTGAGAACAGAAGGGGAGCATAAATACTGCAAGTTCCATGAAAACAAATAAAAAAGTTAATTACTAGGGGAAAAAAGAATAGATATGATTATCAAGCTTTCTTTTGCTAGAGAAATTTCAGCTTCCTATCTTTTTGTTGTGTGCCTTTATGAAAGGCCATATCATAAAGGAAGCTTTCCACAACACCCTGTAAATTGTGTGCTTGTCTTGTGATACCAAGGAACAAAGGAGTAGAAAGAACAGGCAGAGTAGTACAGAGTGAGTCATGCTCTTCAGGGCTCTGTACACAAACCAGGGTATTTAAAAAATGAAATACTAATGTAAATATGAGCCTGAGAGAAGCATGGGACAGTCACTTGGCTTGCTGCAGTGACTGTAAATTTGTGCAGGGATTCTGTAAGTGATCCAATATCTCTTTATCCCCAATTTTACTTAAATGAGCAGGTCATATATGCAAGCTTTCTTCCTGACACCTCTCTAAATACAGAGATGTGAGTTCAGTCAGACACCTCACTGCTGTGCATAGGATGCTGCACACTGGCAGGGGTGAGGTTTATCATGTAAAATGAACATACAAGTCAGATCATGACAAACCAGAGAAGGTGTTGCAGATGCAGAATGCCTCAGGTACAATAGAAAAAGTAAACAGAAACCAGTTCTGGATTCCTCCACGGTAAGGCATTTAAATATTGTCACTGAGCATTCAGAAGGCTGAAGCAAACCAGTAGAAAGAGCACAAGCAGTCTGGGGTCTGAACCATCATCAAGAAAATTATAGGAACCCCAGGATACGATTCCTTGTCCTGTGGTTGGAAGCCTAGCTGGTGACTACATGACGACTCAATTTATCACATGCATGGTTTCAATACTCCTTTTCACTTAATCTGAGATTAAATCAATGTATTCCAATATGACCGGAATAGTATGTGGTCTTCCTTTTCGTGCCTGACCAGAGAAAATTGCCAGTGTACAAGTTTTTACTGAAATCTAAAATTACTTCTATCCTTTTTATCCTTATTGCAAATACTTTTTTTTTTTTTTCAGCATAAAGAAAAAAAAAAAAGTTATTGCAGCAATATTCCTACCGCAGGATCATAAACCTCACTGTTTTTGTTCCTGGAGCTCACTTGGCTCCAGATAGCAAAGAGCTAGGAGTCTGCCTGGCAAAGAGCTAGGAGTCTGCACTTCTTTTATAACTGGTTAGGCAAACTGCTCACATCTCCTCTGCCAGCAGGAGAGGTTCCAGTCTGGCCAGCAGCAAAGAGCAAAGTGGCTGGATGGAAGACAGGAGGCAAGAATACGCGGAGGAGCAGAACTCAGATCCTCAGCATGCCACAGACAAGGCTGGTGGGACTAAGCAGCTCGCTGTGGAGCTTTCTGCTTCCCACATAACCACACACGACAGTGATGAGGTGAATGACGTGATTTGATAGCACCCAGCTTATATTTTTACTCAGTGGGCTCTGCATAGCAGTCCTTCCACAGACCTAGCATGTGCAAATTGAACTGCCAGCGCTGATTGGATTTGCATGTGTATCTCTCAGAGTGAGTCATATTTTTGTGACTCACTTGCACTGATGACCTTCCAAAAGCCTCTTATCCTCTTCAGCTGCCCTGTGCTTCCTCCCTCTCCAGAGCTGTCACACAGGAGCTGCATTTCTCAGGACGCCACATGACTCACGGATTGCTTGCCTGCAGATCAGGAAGAGGTTTTTGTTTTTTTTTTTTTTCCACCCAAGCCAAGCTGGCTGAAATCCAGTAAGTTTTCTTCCTCTTCTTAATGACAGCTCCTGGATGATGTGGAGGTGTCACGGGCTTTGACAATACTTTCTACTACCAAATGGGGAGGATGACAGATTTCTGGAGCGAGCTGAGCGCTAAGGGCAGGGCAGGCTGGCTCTGCACCCCAAGCAGTGGGCTGTGTGAACCTGACACAGATTACTGGAACCAGTGGTGTAGAGGCGTGTAAATGAAGAACTACATCAGTTTTTTTTTTTTCTTTTTTTTTTTTTTTTCTTTCCCCAGAATTGAGGAAGAGTGACACTGTTGTTAATGATAAATGGTAATAAGTAGTCCAGTAGCTTTTGACACTCAGATGCCAGGCACTGAGGAAGGTATGAGACAGTACAGAGCAGAGGACTGAATGCAGGACACTTTTTTGGGGACACAGCCCATCTTCATAAGAAACCCATGCACAGCAAGGCCACCCATTTGCAAACCAGTCTTTATGCTCCTCTGTTCAAACCCAAACCAAGGGAAGCCCCGTTTCTGATAACGCAGCCTTGTCTGGGAGAGCCTAGCGGGAGATTTATCTTTGAATTCCCTCCTTCTGCTATGTGTGGTGAATAAAACCCATTTAACCTCACTATGTGCACACACAGCCTCTCTGCCTCCCAGCCAGCCTGGATGCACGAGCTGTTTCTCAGAGGGGGAGGCCTACTCTAGCCCTTGGGTGAGAGGCCTCCAGTCAGCACACAGCAGAGTTGGTGATAGTTGGCCCTGTGTAAAAGTACAATGCACCTTGAGAAATATTTTCACACAGCACAACACAGGCTGCTGACAGACTCTTTTTGGGGCAGCAGCCGCTGTTCCAGAGGAGCACGGTGATGCCACCACCACTTGGAGGATGAGGACACCACAAGAGCTGAGCAAGGAAACAGGCACCGCACCTCTTCCTGTCCCTCCATTTGCATAGTGACAAATGACACTAGGCCCAAAGGAACTGAAACCCACAAAGCCTCTCACAGAGCTGTTTTTTTTTTTTTTTTTTTTTTTTTTTTTGCTTGCAGACATTTAGCTTCACAAGATTTCAGCACAAGCTGAAATATATATGAAGACTTCAGAGTGATGTGAATTGCAGAGCAGTTTGTTACATGTATTTCACACATAGTGCTGCAGCAGGGGGCACACTGGGCTGCTGTACTGATCAAATCTGCAATTAAATCCATCTTCCCAGCACACCTGAATGTGCATTGTGAGTATAAGAAGGCTTATACGGGTTAGCCCTGCTGGGAGCATCCACTGGGCTGAGACACTGTCTGTCCTGGTGAGCACAAAACATGGTGAGCAACACCTTATCTCATCTGCTGAGCACCACCAGGGGTGGTCTGGTCCCCAGGCTCACCAGTACATCCCCACAGCTTATAGGCATATCATGGGGACGAGGGTGACACTCAGCTTATCTCACGGAACTGGAATACCTTTCGGCTGCCTCTTCCTCCCTACTTTCCAGCAAAAGGACGGCCAGCAAAGAAGAGGCCACAGTCTGCAGCTGCAGAGTGCCAGGGCAGTGAGGGAGAAGGGTTTATTTGGTTGTGTTTGTACTCACTGGACAATACATAATTCAGGTATGGGGGGGGTCTGCCCAGGCTGGGGAGGGGGAGCTGAGGCCTCAGGGTGTCTGTCCCAGCAGCTGCAGCTGGCCAGAGGAAACCAAGGCTCCATTCCCCAAAACAGCTGCAGAGAAGGGCACGATTCAAAAGCCACCATGTTGGCTCTGTGCCATTTGAAGTTCTGTGCACATTCAGTTATGCTGCTCGGTGTCCTTCCTCAGCCAGATAGGAAACACCTATGTTTCATGGTATGTAGCTCTGGTTCAGCTTCTAGACAAACAGGGTAAGTGGTATAACACATTTTGGTCTACTCTGAAAAAGAGTCTGCTTTGGCATGAAGTATCTGTCCATGCATCTATCCATCCACCTGAAATATCTATTAGCTGCTTGGGATCCAAGTGAATCCTGAGGGCTATAAAGACAAGCACTGGTGCGTGGTTGGCTTTCATTCATTCTTACTGCCCTCTTTTGTACCCCGCTTGTCACAGACTTATGTACAAAGCACAATACCTCTATCTGACACATCGATATCTCAACTTCTGCTCAATAGTGTTTTCATTTGCATGTAGCTGCACCCACAATAAAAGGGTCCTGATGCCAAATGTTTCTGACAAATTATGTGATTCTGTTTCATGTTTCCGACCAGATGAATGCAGCTTTTCCTACTGTAGCTTTTCCTAGGTTACAATGTTTTGGTTTCTCTCTATTCCAGAGGGAGAGGGAGCTCAGGCATATTTTTATGCACAGCACCTTTTCAGTTTCAGTATATAAACCTGGTGCCATCTGTTAAGTCTATCAGTGATAAAGTGTGATGCATGTCATAGCGTCCAGCTTTCTTTTCATGTAGCAGACTCCAAAAATCTGCATAGCCGCTCTTCTGGAAACACAAGAAATCCAAATTAAAACACTAACTGGAATTTAGCATGTGTTTCTGTGTGAGTCATATTTTTGTGACTCATTTGCACAATAATATGTTGCTAGAATGAACATTAAGAAAAGCAATAGTCTGTAATAACCCTGGCTGTAAAGAACTTAAATGAATACAAGAATGGAACATTAACTAATACTTCAATCGAACTAGTCACATATATTCTTGGAAAACTATGTGTAGCAGCTTTAAAATAGAATAATTATTTTGCACTATTAATTTCTTAGATTTCTTTTTTTCAGTAGTATTTTTGCTGTTCCAATATTAGATGCATTTATTTTATAAGCTTGAGACATTTTTCAATGAAACACCTGACCCATCTGGGATAAAAGCAAGGTGATACTTACATCCAAGAGTTTTAAAGAGCATGTTACTTGTGTCACCTGGCTGATCTACATATTTATTACATTCAAAAGTGAAAAAAAAAAAAAAAAACCACCGCTCTATTGCTGTGAACATATATATGGACAAAGCCAGAAGGCTAAATTATGTTACTAAATCAAAAAAGAGAAATGAATTATCACTTCCAATTCCTCCTAAAATATATTTTCTTTCCAACTTTGAAAGAGCTTCAATAATCTAATAATCTAATCCACACTTTTTTTGGTCACAATTACTTTCCCTGTTTGTGCTGTATAGAAGCAACATCCTGTCCTGGCTCTTCAGGATGTCTCTAACTTAATGTGTAGCTGCTCTGCAGATGAAGAGCAAGAGCTATTCAGACACCAAACCAACATCAATTAAATAATTACTCCCTGTTCCCTTTTTCCGCCCCATGTGACAGTCTTCTGTGCTGACGCTCCCAGGAGGGACTGCTTGGATCTATTTAACTGCTCCTTGTATGAGAGCTCTTCCATCCTTCAGATCATTTTCCTTCTGTCCCTGCTGGTTCTGTAGCTCTACAGCATCCTTTTTGAGATAGGGCACCCAGAAGTGAATGTATGCTTCAAGATGCCAGAGCGTGGCAGTTATCACAAATGGCACAGAAATCCTTAGATATTTTTTTCTATTTATTTTCTGTTTATTTCTTTATTTCAGGCTATTTCTATTAATGTATATATATATATACTTGATATTTTATTAATATCTAATATTGTTAGCATTTGATTTACTCATTTGACCAAAACTGAGAAGTAAACTAGTACTTTCATGGGCCTGTGCTATTACAGCAACAAGACCCCTTTTCAGGTGTTCATGCTTAGTTCAGAGTTGTCTACAGTGTCTGTGAAACAGGATTGTATTTTCTCTGTGCCCATCACTTAGAATATATCACCATGGGGTTTGTCTACTGTTTTATTGCTCAGTAACTCAGAGCCATGAGACCCTTCTACAAAGTTTTCTCAGCAGATTCCTTCCCTATTTTGGGTGACATTGCAAAACATGTTGTCGTCAGATCTTCATTCCATTTCCTGGATCTTTTCTGAATGGGCAGCATGGGGATTTGTTGTAAAAAATGATGATTTATCTTTACCCTCTATTTCCTAGCTACAGTGTATGAGAGGACCTTTCCTCTTGTCCCTACACTTCTCATGGTGCTTTTTTTTTAAAGCCTCTGATGAGAGGCTTTACCAAATACCTTTGAAAAAACAAAACGTCTGTATCAACAGTCCCTTCCGTGTCCACTCCTTTAACTATCATGAGCTCCCCCTACAAGCATCATGCTTCCCCACTGGGGCCTACGTGTTCATGTGTCTGTCTGTGACATTTTCTCATATATATATATATATATATTTTTTTTTTTTTCCCCACAATACCTACTACTTTGCTTCGTGCAGCTGTCAGACTGCCTGGTTGGTATCTCCCTATGTGTCTTCTGGGGCCAGGACTCCCAGAGGGAGCATGTCACCCATGACCAGTAGTAGATGGTATACAGGTAGATGGTATACAAGACTTACCTTAAAAGCCAAAATGATGCTTATGAAAAGGAGTATAATCACAACCAGACATGTAGGGTTCACGGACATGATCTCTTCCTTGTAGGGAAAATTGCTGGGCTGCACAAGCAAAAATAAGCAAAACACTGTAAGTTAATCTCACAAGTCATTTAAGAGCCATTCAATTAGTGCAGTCTATAATTAATAGCTTAAAAAACTTGCTGTGATCTACTAAATTGGGAGCTCTCTGCACCAATAACCAATTTCAGTAAATTTGTCTAGAACATGTGTTACAAAGGCTCAGCCTGCCAAATGTTCCCCAGAGGGCTGAGGGGTTTGCTTTTGCTCTCTATGTGTGGTGGGTTTTCTTTCCCTTTGTGCACGCTGGTTTTGTAACAGACACAGATTGACAAGGGGCATCCCTCTGGGGGCTTTGCAGCAGGAAATATGCCCTCTTGGGCAAAGGCAGGCAAGTTCTGGTCCTATGAAGTGGTCGCTATCTTACAAGATACAGTACTCTGGCTGTGGCTGCCAATGACCAGTGGTAGCTCCTTCCAAGAGCCAAAGAGGAAAAGTCGAGATAGCACGATCCTTTCACCTAAATATTTGATCAAAAGATATTGGCTGTATTCAAATCCATTTTCTATTAGCTAAATTTGGACTAATTCTCCCAGCGGCACTTGTTAGTGCTGCTGTTCCCCAAGGCATGGTCCTTACAGGGGAGCAAAGGCATGACTTTAACTCTGAAGGTGCTCCAGGCCCTTCTGTTATCTTGTATGTGAAATCGAAGTGACAAAATTCATCTTCTTAGAGTAGTGATTTAGAATTGTGGGACACTTCAGGATCAGTGGCTGGAAAACAACCAAAAAATGTTTTGCTATACCTGGTATTGCTTAAAAAAAAATAAATAAATAAAAATAAAAAAATCTTTAAAATGAATTGTATTGAAATATGGTAGCACAAGGGCTCCTGTTCCAGATGGAAGAAACCATTCTTTGCAGACAGAGCCACTCTTCACACTCGATAGCTCTGCTGCAGCAGCAGCGGCTCACTGTAACTGCATGCATTAGCTCCTTCCACGCAGAGCTCCCTTTTTCCTTACAGGTCTAATTACTTAAGCAGGCCAGCTCTGAATCCCTGTCAGGACAATTAAACAGCCCAAGCTACAACTGTACTCTTGGTAACAATGGTGAAAACCCTTGATGCCCCTTACACCAGAAGTCAGAGCAGTGCTTCAGGAAATTCTCCTTTCGGACAGCCACTGGCGAGAACAGCTCTTTATGTAGCACTTCCATGATCTGTTCGGAGTGGTTAACATCAGCTGCAGCTGCGTACGATGCAGATAACGGTTACATAAGCACATTTTCCGCTTCTTGACAGCAACGTTTCTGTTAATGTACTGAATTTCATGGCTGAGTTTTTTATCATGTTATCTTCTTTGTCGAGGTACAGCTTTTGTAGGAAACCAACTTGCTATAATCCAAGGAATTACTTCTTTTTTATTTTCTTCACACAAGGTTATTGCTAAATATAGTGGATGCGGTCACGCAGAGACCAAGAAAGCAAGAGTGTATGCTAAGAAAAGTGCACTGTAAAGTAAAAGCAAACCCCTTATATACACTACATTTAAGTATTACAACCACAGCCCACCCTACTGCTTGCAGGACTGAGGCCATAGGTTGGTCAGAAAGCCCAGGCAGCTAGGGGCAATCCCAGTAAACCTGCCCCAGTAGGCTATCTTTTAGTACTGATCTACCATTAAAATCTAGTCAAACTAATTCATGAGTGTAATAGAAACTTCCTAGCTTGGATTTGGTCTTCATATGGTCTGGTTTTGGGGAACCAGTTGCTAGTCAAAGACTGAACTGTGTGCTGGGGTTTTTATGCCTGTTTTATGCTTGTTTCCAAACATCAATGCAACTGGGATTTGCATGGGGACAAGACAAGGGTGGGAAAATGACCAAGGAAGTTCCTGCAACCTTGAAGAGCAGGAACATCTGCTAGAGCCAAGAGCCCTGGCCAAGTCTGGAAGCAGCACATCCCTTACGTCAGCAGTGCTTCAAGTGAAAGGGCCTAATCAGCACTGAAAGCAACAAGCTGGGGGAGTACATGAGGAGCAAATTCTGTGGTTTCTGTCCTCCACACTCAGGTTTTGGAGTTTCCTTCCTGGAGAGATGTGAGGTGGCTGCCCCCACCAAGTGGTGCCTGGGAGATATTTGTGTGTTGTGTGAAAATCAAAGCAGGGCCCTCCTGGGGCTTCCCTGCTTGCTGCGTGGGACAAAAGGCTTCTAGGCCTGTGATGGATGGCCCAGGGCTGTGGATCAACGTGGAAGAAGATCATTTTGTTTGGTAACCAGGCTGGTTGCACCTGCCAGCCAGAAGATATTTAATGCTGGCTTGCCCAGGCTGGCCGATGAGCCTCCTGATCTTGACTCACAACCACAAACACCTTCAGTGCAGTAGGAAAAACAGTTTATGAAACCTTCATTTTGCAGAGAAGCAGGAAAAATTACGGGAAGTGTCTCGGCTGCCCAGTGCAGGTATTGCTGCGGAGCTGGTCCATGCTGGGAAGGTCTCCTTCATTCCTACTTTAAGCAAGTGCCAGATGTGGCTCAGCTGAACCAAACACCCATTGCCCTCCGCTGATGCTGCAGTGATGAGCTCAAACTCTGATGTGGCTGTATGAAGTGGGAAGGGACAAATTCTGATCCCGTGCAAGGGGTTTGTCACCCCATGGGGAAACCAGGAGCTGGAAGCCTGTTGCAGGAATGGTCCTGGGCACCAGAGTCAGGCCAAAGGTTTGGCAAACGCACGAGTGCCATAACTTCTGGGAAAAAACTCTGCGTCAAATATTGTGCAAGGTCTGATGAAGCTCAGACAGAAATATGGCTGGGTGGGAAAAAATCCAGCCCGTCACTGGAAATGCAGGAGGGATTTTGCGGGAAGATGTTGTGAAATTTCATGCACAGACAAGAAGTACTTGTAGTGGTGTGGCACTGGCATGCTAAAGTCTTAATTAAAGTGTCATTCATAACCTTGTCATGGACACTGAGTGCACTACATGCATAATAATATACCCTTAAATTTTCAATTAAAAATAATTACTGCTTATATGTAGCCAACCTCTATTAGAGACTTCAAAAGAATCTAAATCTTGCATGGCAAGTGTACAGTATTGACACTGTACAAATGCACAACAACAGAAAGCCCAAGCCTGAAGCTCCTTCTTGTTCCCTCTTGTACAACCACCCATGCTTTCCTTCCTCTGGGACCACAAAACAATCCACTTCATATGATGGTGTGGGTTCTTATTCAACAGTTACAATACTCCGAAATTAGATCTTACAGAATTGAAATAAAACAGGAATGCATCTGTAGAATTTTTAAAACCCTGCTAGGAAGTTAATTGTACTTTGGAATTATAAAATGTCATTAAAATGTCAGAAAGAATATTCCCTTTTTAAGCTTTAGTTTATAGGAATCAGTTTAGTTTTAATCTTTTACATTCTCTAGACCTCTTTCCTAGGACTGAAAAGCATGACTGGTACAACCTGAGCTGTTAGACAGCAGCATCACAGCTATTTAATATACTTTGAAATTTTCTTTAGATGTCCTGCGAAAGTTCTGTACTTTCATAAAAAAACAATGTTGCGTAACTCAGTTGCAGACCAGCCTGTTCTGCACCTCTGGTTCAATTCATTACGTATACTGTTATCAGATGACAGAAGATGAAGTGTTTAATTTTAAGGTTTTAGAAAGCACATACATCAAAGTGTTATTTGGAGTGAAGAAATGAAATGCGTTTTAGGTCAAACTACTTCAGACCCCTACTGCTCCAAGAACCAAGAAGATTTTTTATACATGCAACATTTGCTGTATGCGAAGACTTTTTTTTCCTAGTGACAGTGATAATGACCAAGATGTCCAACATAACCTTCAGAAAGTTTTATGACACGTCATCTCCCTGCGACGTTTCAAATGACAGATTTGTAACATCTACTTATTTTACATGACCCTTTGTGCTGAGATGCTCTTGCAGTGTATGGGATTTAAGGGACACACCTGTGTGCAGCTGGGTACTAAATGGCAATGCAAAGCTTCCAAAGACACTTAGCAACTCTGAAAGAAACAGTCAGCGTAGGCTGATATTACAAAACATCTTGTGAACACCATGCTCAGTGTTTTGGAGTTGCAACACTTTTAGCTAGGGTTCTGCCTATCCTATTCACAGAATCCTGTTTGCCTAAAAGTACCCAGAGCGTTTTATAGCAGCTTGCAACTCACCATTGTTAGACTTAAATCTGGTAAAGAAAATCATATTCTTCTGTGACTGCCAAATATATTCCATTACCTGAGGTATGTGCTCTTCCAGATATTGAATAATGAATTTGAAGGATGATTGGGATTTTTCATTTCCCTTATGGAGCTGTGCTCCCTAAAATACCAATCCCCATATTAAAAGCAGTTTTAGAGGGAAGAAAAAAAAAAAACAAACTGTGAGAATGCCAAGAAGAAACACAACCCTCTCCCTTGCTTTCTGCCTTGCTTGGCAGGTCCCTGCAAAGGGGATGAGGACAAGATGTCCCTAGGGCTTATTTATAAATCATCAGGAGCAATCACACCCAGTTGGCATGACTCATTTCTCACCTGTGGGGACATGGGTATTAACTGCAATCTTGTTCTCAACGTGGTGTTTAAGGCTACAGACCTGTCTACCACGAACATCATTTAAAGGTAAGGGAACACGTCCACGGATGCAAGCCTGCATAGCAGTCCCTGGGCTGTATAGCTGCATTGGTGATATGATTGTGAAAAACTGGAAAAGTTTGCTTTTAGTTTCATCTTGTTCTGCCCCTTATATCCCATATGTTGGAAGAGCATCTCAGCATCCCTGAATATCTGATACCAGCAGACATGAATTTCACCCATCGTGTCTGTTTTTCCCCACTTAGAGTGCATTTGCTCTGAACCAAATGCGACAACTTTTTGCCAGCTGATGCGGGCTCCTGTCTGGGGGTCCCAGGGATTCACTTCTTCTAGTGACCGCAGCCCAGACAAGGAAGAATCAACAGCTTCAAAGCTGTTGCAAAATGGCTTCAAAACTTTGTTGAACAGTTTCCGTACAAAATTCACCTTGGTTGTTGGTAGTGTTTGCCAATCACTAATCTCTGCTGTAAATGATGTAATAGGAATTTCTCCTTGTTTCTAACTGATCTTAACCTAGACTAGCTTTTAGCTACTCATTATCATTACGTCTTTCATCTAATTTAAACAGCCTTTAAACCTAGCTGCTATGCATACAAAAACCATAATGGCATCACCTCTTGATCTCCCTTCTCGACAAACTGAGCAGGAAATTAGATTATCTGTCATCATACTACAATTTATCTAGCTTTTATATGATTTACAGAGAAGCTTCTCTGCATGTACTTTGACTTTTAAGTCAGAGACACCAGAAGGAGGTAGACACAACCTATCTGATCAACAGAGAAGGAAACCATCCTATCTTAATATTCATTGCTCTATTTTCTTCTGCCCACAAATCTCATGAATAATATTTGCAAGCAGAAAAAAAATGAAAAAAAGAAAAAAAAAAAAAAGTGGACTTGTTTTGTCACTTAGTTCCCCCCAGGCTGCTTACAAAGTCACTGCATTCTAGTTGCAGTTGCCATGGTATAAGCTCATCAGTATTCCTTTTTTTTTTTTTTTTTTTTAAATATTTATTCACATTTAGCGAAGTAGCACACGTTGCTGAATGGACTCAGCTTCTCAATCAGTGTGGCTCACTCTGAGTAATGGCTCTGTCCATAATGTTATTTACTTCTCCATCAGTCTCTCTGTCAGCCACAGGTTTTACTAGAAGTGATTTTGCTGGGAAAGCCACAAGTATTGACTCTGGGAAATGCAGAGATGTACTCACTTTGGGCAATGCAGGGTACAGTCTTTCAGAGGATGACACCGCAGGACTAGATTAGGCTCCTGCTCTCAGCTTTCCTCTAGAGGACTTGGTCCCTTTGGACAGTGACCTAGGGAAGCTCTCCCAAAGCTGAAATAGCTTTGTGAATGGCCTCTTGGGCACCACAACACCCCATCTGCCATCTAACGTGATCTAATCCATTTGTTACATCCTTTATCGATCTAGTGCTTCACTGATGTTCTGAGTATCGTGCTGCGAAGTCAAATGTCTTACAAAGGTCTACTGTGCCCCTGCCCAGCTTTATTGACAAAGTCAGTAATCTTGTCAGTGAAAGAAAATGAGTTTCCCTGCAGGACTGATTTGCTGTGAAACCATGCTGGCAGTCATTAATCATATTTCTCTGTCCTAATCCTTTGTCAATTGAGTCCCATCTCAGCACTTCTGTTACTCTGCTTGGTAGCAATGTCAGGCTAATCAGCCTATAATTATCCTGAAAATCCCCCTTGCCCTTCTGAGCACAGACAGTTTAGCGCTCATGAAGCCTTGTGCAATTTCATTACCCACGTAGAAGATGATTTACAACAGCAAGAAAGGATCTGTGCAATCAGACATTTTAACACTCCAGAGTGCACATTATCTGGGCTTCCTCATTTTAAAATGGTGTGTTCAGAGTGAAAACTCTTTAATATGTCTCTGGACTCTCAGTGAATAGAAAGTACTTCCAAAACCCCAGCTACATAAACATGTTCTACTGCTTGTTTCCAAATGCAGAGCAGAAATAGCTGGTGAACACTTTTTTTTTTTTTTTTTTTTGCTTCAGTACATTTATCACCTCTGCCCAACAAATGGCCTCTCCTTGCATTAGAAAGTTTTCTTTTTTCATTTCTAATATACTTATAAGTAGTCTTTTGGCCTTTTTGCAGTTATAGATTTTTCTCTGAGGTTGTTAGTTATTTTTTTTACCTCTGGTAACTTCTAATGAAGGTTGCGTTAATTTGTGCTAGCCAGAAATAAAACATCTCAACAGCACGGAAAATTCTTAAAAGGAGATTAAGTCTCCAGCTTTCTTGAAGTCAGCTCCGTGCCTCAGCATACCACAGGAAAAGCATCATGGAAGAAAACCCAAATATATGTGTGCAGCATATGGTGGCTACACTGACAAGGAGGGGAAAATGTGTCCTTCTTGGAGTTATTGATAATGCCTTGGAGTTGCTGTTAGACATGTAGCTCAAAATGGGTATGTGGCTCACAAAAAGCTCCGCTGCACAACTTCCAGTGTCCTCCAGGGTCTGCTCTTTGTATTTTGGCTATGGAAGGGCCAAAGACAGTGATGCCTTAGCAGACATTTTGAGAGAATTGTCTGTCCTTTGCCCTCCTGGTGAGCTGACTCCAAATGTGGGACCCAACAAGAAGATCAGGAGCTCTTTAGCATGCAGCTCCCAGCCCCAGACTGATGATTCCCCCCTCACATTTTCCATCATCGACCAGGATTAAACAAAACCTGGTTACAGTGAGCCCCCTAGGATGGGGAACGTGAGCTCCAGAGCTGCAGCTGGTCCTCCTGCTGCCACAGGAGGTGGGCTGGCACTGACCCACGGTGAGGGGCTGCAGAAAAAGAGTGAAGAGGAGGAGTCCGGCCTTAATTTGTTCTTTTCCACCCTTATCGCTGAGTACCTCTGCTTCTCTTCCAGTGTAGCACCAGCTGTGACTGTGGGCGGGTGTTAAGTAAGGTGAAGGATAACAGGCCCCTGATGCATCCCAGCTCCCGCTGGCTTGACACATTGCCTCTTCCCAGAGATTTGTGCAGCCACTTATCTGCCTGCTGTTGCTCATTACCTGTTATTTATAATGCCCTAGGTGGTTTTCCATCCACATAACAAAGTTCACAGCCAAACTAATCTGCATTCAAGTTCTCAAGACAGGTTTTCAGAGACGGCCGCAGCATTAAGTTGTCCCAGAGCTCTGCAACTCCATCTGAACCCATCCAGACACAGCCCAGGACCCGAGATGAAAGATTTGCTTGTCTTCACTGTAGGTGGTTGTAATCACATACTGTAGCTCACACAGTACTGACTATGGATGTTTGGCCACAGTAGAACCTGTCAAGAAGGGAGCCTCTAATTGTCCCAAAGATGAGACAGATTTATAATATTTTCTAGCAAAAACAAGCCTACCTTAAGTCTAACACCTGACTAAAGAAATTTGTGTTAAAGCCACCAAATAAATTCAAAGGAGCAACAAAACATCCTTGCTATAGCAACAAACATAAGTCACAGGATATGACTGCAGTAACTCTGAATCCAAAAGCAATCTCTTAGGATCTCTCTTGCAATATCATCATCATTCCTAATGAAATGGTGGTCAGAGCTTCCACAGCATCACAAAACTCCAGAACTCTGCACAGATACTGTAATGTAAGTAACGTAAGTCAGAAATGTAACTCTCAAGGGTGCGGAATACAGATGAGCAAGCTCATACTGAGAGGACTGTTCAAGGACTGCATTGGAAGACAACAGCAAACCACTGGCTAGAGATACGGGACAAAATGGGCATCTTGCATGGTTCTCCCCAGAGCCCCAAAAGGCTTGTGAAAGTCGGGTGATTTACCAGCTGGCGGAGGTAGTCCTGAATTGTGCTGGGATAGACAAGTACACTGATGGCAACCAACGTGTTGAGAGCAAAGTCAAAGATCTGGTAACAGAAGAAAGGGATGATCCAAGCCGCATGTTGCTAGAAAGGAAATAAAATAAAAACTCATCAACCACAAGCTAAAATGGGAGGATATATATCTTTCTGCACTAAAACCTAAGGAATATTTGACAGAATGCAATGTTACATTTCAGGAAGCTGTAAGAGGAAATAACTTGTAAAATAGGCTAAAAGAACTACAACATTCAGCCAAAAGAATTGGCCAGGCCAGCTTGGCTGCTGAGCTGCTGCAGTATGTGTGGTGCAAGCCCCACAGCTCATTATACTGGGACATTAAAAAACCACAAGACCTTTTTTTTTTTTTTTTTTTTTTTCCAAATAAATAGGATTAATACGCGGGATGTGAGTGGGAAAAAAAAAGTCCATTAAATTTGGTAGGAACAAGATGCAGTTCTCTGAATTTACAGACTGCCCAGAGCTTGCTCCTATGTGAAAGTGCAGATATTAAACACATCTTGGCAGCCTCCAGTGTGGGACAGGCCATACCATGCATCTAAACAACCAGTTCTGCCACCTCTTCGTTTGTTTGTTTGGTTTTCTCTCATTTTTCAGCTAAACATGAAGTTGTTAGAGAGCGACTTTCTTCATTTTATTTCCACAGAGTTGTATAGTTCACTTGTTTCACATCTTTATGGAATGTAATGAATTACCTTATATGCGCCATACGTAGCCATTGCACAAATGAGAATCATTAGAAGAGAAATTGCTGTGGCAATGCACATATCTGAAAAAGAAACACACATGAGTGATTGCAGGAAAAATTCAGAGCTTGGTTCAGTTATTTTGCCATCTGCTTAGTGCTGAGCATCCCAAAGGGCAGGATGGGATGTGTGGGTGGGTGCAGATGAGCCAGGTGCCTCACGCAGCCATTGCTGGAGGAAATCTCTGGCTCCTGTGGGAAATCTCCAAATTATGAGAAGCTAAGACCCTGGTTACACTGCACAAGCCTCAGCTGCCCTGATAAGGCTGGGGAGATGCCATGAATTGTTCACTTTTATTTCTGAAGGATTTTCAAATATCCGGGAAAGAATGGCTAGAAGACTATTCTGCCTGTGACGATGACGTCTGTAGTCAGAAAGTGTCGGTGCTGAAGTCAAAATGTGACCACTGGAGATAAATCTGAGCTTTCCAGACACATGGAGCTCAGCAGGAGCCGGATGCCTGGCTGTTACCAGCCCCTCGGGTACCTTTACATCCTGTACCCAGCTCTGCCTGCTGTGAGACGGCTTTCAGTATCAGGACAGGCAGCTGAAGGCTATCTGTCTTGTGTGAGTCAGCAGGAACCACTGTCACATCTTCGCCCATGGTTGCAGACATGCCTCCCAGACTACAAAGGTTTACAGTCTTGGAAAGGATGTCTGCATTGAATTAGATAGATAAGTTTAAATTAACCTTGGGGTGATCAGGATCTCCTCATTATTGCCACACCTACTCTGCAACTAACCTAAAGGATGACCAAGCTGCATGGTTCTAGAAAAAAAAAAGAAAAAAGAAAAAAGAAAAAAGAAAAAAGAAAAAGAGGAGAAAATGAACACTGTGGCTTGTTTCTGCAGTAACAGCTGCCATGTATCATTGCTCACATCTTTCTAAACATTTCAGAGAAGCAGAAATGCATTTTTAAAGGCAAAACCAGACAAGGCAAGTAGGGTTATCTTACAACAGAAATAATATACTGAAAACTTTCATTCAACCAGGAATAGTACAGAGATACACAGTTTATTAATGGAGATGTATAACTGTCAGGAAAGGTGAGGCAATAAAGTAAAATATTTTTTACGGTTTTGATTGGAGTAATTACAGGACTCCTATTTTTTGTTCTAGTGCTTCTGAGCTTTAAATTAACTTTTCGTTAGATTTAAGAAGTTTCTAAGCCACAGACAGGTGGAAGGAGATCCTGGGGGGAAAAAGTCACATTGTTTATTCTTTTCCTATACACCTGCCTAGATATAATCACTGGCTTTAGGATACGAGAAGTGAGAGGCTGTATTTCTGACCCTTCCCTGACAGTAGGTTTGGGAGCACAACTGAACATTGCTACTGCTCTTCAGAGGCTAAGCACAAAGAGGAGAGAGGAGGCAAGGTATTTAGGACATGTAGAGGTCCCAGCTCTGTGAGTATCCATGAGATACCTGCTGCTCACAGTGCTGTTATCATGTGTGTGGAAACTTCCTGCATATGTTAGCTATTTGGGGGACTTGAGACTCAGAAATGCTGTGTTCAAGCTGCTCACTGCCTGACTTTGGAGGTGTTTGAAGTGTGAAGATGCCTCCATTTGACCACAGCATTGCCATGACACCTAACTCTAGCACTTTCTGAGGAGCATCCCACAGCAAGGGACAGTCCTTCACCTCCCTGTCTGCATCCAGATGTGGCCCTGCTCAGGTGCCCAGGAGCCTGCAGGAAGGTCCCTGAAGGGGCCTGATCTGGACAGGGACTCCAGTGCAGCATAAGAGAGCCTACTGCAGGCTGCTTCCTGATTTAATGGATGGAGAGTCTTTCCTGAGCACTTTTAAACCCCTGTAGTGTGACAAAGGCCTGGAGTCCTCATTTCCTTACTCACGGTGCTTCCTACCCAAAGTGTCACACGTGCTGGCTTGTGGATGCCACGGGAGTACACACAGGCTCCCTGTTTGCAGTGAAGGAGGGGATGACATCTCAGTGCTTCCCATATTGCTCTTCAACCCAAATTGCTCTTCAGAGGCACCTTCTTCTCTTGATACCCATCTCATATATCCAGCTTGGACATCTGAGCTATGCTACCATGAGCAATCTCCAGCTTTTTAGGAGCTGTAAGGCCTGCTCTGTGCCTGTTGCAGGTGGTCGGGATTCTGTCCTCAAGAGAAAGAAGCACCCACAAAAAATAACCTGTGCTAACAACAGTTACTGCAGTCTGCTCGTATGCTCTTATTTGTGTGGTTGTTTACTCTGACTGGCCCCCATACCTCCAGTGAAATCACAGTGATGTTGAGCACTCCGAGTGCAATCAAGGTTATGAAAGAAAGGATAGATGTGGGAACGGCTGCCTGTAGCCACCAATTGAACCTCTTGGAAAAGAGCCTCTTGGATTGATATTTTCTCTTTAGCCATCAGTTTGAAGGCACTGCATGCTTATTTATTCTGCCCATTCATAATCCCAGTCCTTATTCCCTGTCTCAAGGGGAAGTTGCTGTCATTGCTGCTTGCAGCAGACGCAGCAGTTAGGGCCTGGCTGTGCTGGTGATCCTGGCTGCTCTGGTTCAGGGCCAGAGCCCAGCGAGCCTGGTCCCTGGTGCCACTCGAGCTGTGCAGGGCCTTGCCAAGCCTTCGTTGGCCCGAGCTCATCCTTTCTCATTTAAGGCTTCACTGGGCTTTTTGAGCTGTGCCAGCTTCAATTAATGAGAGTGAAACCAGATATGTAGCATGCTGAATGAGACGCTAACAGGGGCGTATAATTTTTTCTCCAGCCACGCTGCACGTCCCGTGGCACTCACGACTAGATGAGCTGTACTTGCACTGCTACAGTGTTTGCATAGCCTGCTGTTCTAAAGGGCTTCTTGAGCTTTCTGCTTGGTTTTAGAGAAACCGAGTTGGATTTTTCTCTCTTGAGCCTTCTGGGGAGACATCTTTCTGTCTGTGATAACTTCTGCTTCCTTCACAGGGAGACAGCGAGGAGCCACTGCAAGGCCATGACCTCCCATCCTCCAGCTCCTCCCCTGCCCACCCTGGAAGGCTTGAGAGGATGCTGAGTAGCAGCCTACGATCCCCAGGCAGTTATGTCTACCCTCCCAGCCTTATTTATCTGGCAGCCTGGCCCTGTTACAGCCCTCTGAGAATTACTGCCTCTCTGCCTCCTCCAGCCTGCCTGTGGGAGCTCTGTGCCCATGCTCCCAGCATCACTCCTGGGGCCCAAACCCCTGCATCAGTGGCATTTTCTTTCCAGCAAAAGAAGGTCAGTGAGAAGGAAAGAGAGAAGAAAAGAGAGCTTTCTACACCTTTGAACCCAGCTTGTTTACTCCACAGGGTAAGAAGTAGCCCCAAATATGCGATGCTGGGGCAGGGATTTTGTTTTTTCCCTGCCTGTGACATAGGGCTCATGCTACTCTGGTGATGTTGATGCAGAGGGGTAGGAAGGGAATGCCCCAGTGGAAGAGCAAGCCTGCTATATAGATGTTTCCTTATAAAAATACATCTATTTGAATTAAATCTTTTTGTACCCTGGGGTGCACGTCACGTTCTGCAAGGAGACCATCCCACCAGCCTGCCCCCTGTTCCACTCAACCCTGTACAGAAACTCCTCACCCCATCTGCACATCCTGGACAGGAACACCAGCTGATTTTGGCCTGATTTGCTGACACTGGTGTTAACGTTCCCATGGGTTCTCACAGGGCATAGGCAGGATTTCAGTCCTGGCTGTCATATGGGTTAGGAAGGATCACACACACCTGTGACACCATGAGGGCAGTAAATGAGAACAAGCAACACTCCTTGCTCATTTGGGCTTTAACACATCAGGATCATAGCCTGCACACGTGAAGAAGTTGACCAGGAGTCTCAGGTGAAACCCTCTGGGAAGCTGGAGTGACTTATAGGGCTTTTCCAGGGATATCATGCTTTTACCAGCAAAAGCATTGCATTGAACAGCTTACGTGTTTCTTATTTTTCCCAGTCCAGCTTCTAGTTCATAAACTCCCCCAGGCCCTGAGGAAATAATGAAAAGAAAGATGAGGCTGAAAGGGCTCAGCTGAGCAGCCAGAAGAGAAGAAGAGGAAGCCCAGAGCACTGCCAGTTCCCAGATGCACACCTCGGGGCGGCAGCCAATCCACACACCCCTGTCGCCCAGCACATCCATCTGCCACAAGGCAAGTCCTGGCAGATGCTTTTCCCCTTTGTTTCCCTTTATAGAATAGAAAGAAAAAGCTCTGCCCTACAGCTTTTTCCAAGTGCTCAGGTAGATATTTCCTCTGCTTAATTGACCACTTGGTGCAGAGCCTCTGGCAATGCCCTGGGAACCATGCTCCAGCCTAAATCCTGAAGTTAAGGGTAAGCAGCCATTTGCATAAGAACTGGTGCTGCACTGACATTTTCAAATGTTTCAAAGTTGACTGGCTCTGACCAGACAACTGTGACACTACTGGAACAGAAAATTGAAAATTGTCCATAAACCAGGCCTTAGTACGGTCATAAAGGAAATATGAAAACAAATATAGGGGGAATCCTGGTTTCTTGGGAGACAAGGGAAAATCTGTCATCAGTGTCAGGTGAGCTTCCACTACTATGACTCAGCTGAAAAGTTTTTTTTCCAGCTAGTATTTACAGAGGTTTGACCAACAATTCTATCTGAGGAGGGAGGGAAAAGGAATTACAGTTTTACATGCAAAATCTTTTTTTTTTTTTTTTTTTTCCTTTTCATTGCTATTGATAGGGGCAACCAAAGTAGCAGAGGATAAAAGTTACTAATACTTCCATCATTATTTGTCAGTACAAGCACAGAATCACAGAATGGTTTGTGTTGGAAGGGACTTTAAAGCCCACCCAGTTCCAGTCCCCTGCCATGGGCAGGGACACCTCCCACCAGACCAGGTTGCCCAAAGCCCCATCCAGCCTGGCCTTGAGCACCTCCAGGGATGGGGCATCCACAGCTTCTCTGGGCATCCTGTGCACCACCCTCTGAGTGAAGAATTCCTCCTAAAGCCTAATATAAATCTCCCCTCTTTTAGTTTAAAGCCACCCCCCCTTGCCCTATCCCTACACCCCCTGACACAGAGTCCCTCCCCAGCTTTCCTGTAGCTCCCTTTAGGCACTGGAAGGCTGCTGTAAGGTCTGCATGGGGCCTTCTCTTCTCCAGGCCAAACAACTCCAGCATCCTCAGCCTGTCCTCACAGGAGATGTGCTCCAGCACCTTGGTCATCTTTGTGGCCCTCCTCTGGACTCACTGCAACAGCCCCACATCCTTCTTGTGCTGGGGGCCCCAGAGCTGAATGCAGGGCTCCAGGTGGGGTCTCACAAGAGCAGAGCAGAGGGGGACAATCACCTCCCTTATCCTGCTGGCCACGTTGCTTTTGATAGAGCCCAGGACACGGCTGGCTTTCTGGGCTGCAAGTACAGATAACAACTTTGGGACCTTCATTAGTGTAGAAGTCAGTGTATCTTACTGTATTTTGTACTCATGTTTTCCCATCTTAGAATATCAGCACATGTAGCTAACCTAGGAAACATATACCCCAAAACAGTCACACAAAAGTGGGATAAGGGAAGAACATGTGAAAGTTTGTTTGATTATTTTACCTCACAAGAAAATGTTTCCTCTGATTTGAACAAATATAGTCATATTCAAAAAAATAAAAATAAAAACATTCTCTCATGCCAGCTATTTCCAGTGACTATAAAAGCCAGCAGCCAAATTCAGCTGTGTTACTTGATAAGGCATTGGCTAGAGGGAGTCAAAGAATAAAAGGAGACCTTAATTCACGTGTTCGTTCATAATTTAACTGCCTGAGAAATGTTCCCTCTACCAAATGGAAATGAGGTTGCCTGGCCCACAAGCCATCCTTTCAGGGCTCACTTCAGAAACCTGAATAAAAAATATAGAAAATACAGTTTTCAAGTGTAGATGGAAATCCCCAATGTACTTGATCTGAGAGCTATTGCATTACAAAACAGAATTACTATTTTAAAGCCTTGGGCACTGGCAGGCCTCTGATGTCGGCTATATAAAACCACACTGACAGACAGTCATTACCAAGGTTAATCTCTGAGAATTAGGACACGGCAGTCAGTTTTAATATGTCAGAATCAGCTAGGAGCCCATCTGTATGGATGACGGTCCCTACTTCCTTAAATCCAGTTATATAAAAAGATTTTTAGTCCAAAGTTGTTGGTGCTTTGTCAGTGAAGACACAATAAAGTAGCAATTGCCCCCTATTATTAAATGCAAGCCTTCAAGGCATATCTGCACTAAAGAACTTGTGGAAATAAGCATCCCTTAACAAATAACCCAGCAGCTCTGACACGCCAGGGTCATAATTATTTTTCTCATGCATGGAGCTACTCCTTTTCCTGCTGATATTTTTATTGGCTTCAGTGGGAGTGAGTTGGAACCTTTTGCTGTAGATGTGTGGCTCTGAGCAGCAAGGCACCAGTGGGACTGATGGGAGCCCTTATTTCAGATTGCAGTGGGAAATGTTGAATGTAGCAATCTTGTGAGCAGAAAAACAAATATGTAGACATTTTTTTATCAGAACCACTTACCAGGGAAAATTTTCTAGATACTGCTCAAACAGTTAAAATAAACAAGCAGACCAAACACCACCAAATCATTGTCCTGGAAATAAAACTGTCATGGAAGAAAGAAGCATTTGCAAAGGGCAGGAGGTTTTTGCAGGAGACATAAATGGCGTTGAAGATTACTATCGCCTTCGGTGAGAGATAACAACCCTGTGTTATCCCTATACATCTATCCCTACATCTAATACTTACATCTGCATCTGTCACTACAGGTTGGGGCAATTCATGCCATGTGCACATGGGGATGTAAATGTACAACATGAGTGACCACATTCAGATGGTTACATAAATAGCAGCACATGGTCTTATGTGTGAGCAGCCACTGCAGGGCATGGTGCTCAGAGGCCCAGCATTCCCTACATTTTGCAACCCCCAGGGGGCTCTCAGCATTGTGCTGGGGAATAACATCTGCATGTCTGAGGGCTGGCTGTGCCCTGGCAAGCCAGGAAACAACACAGGTAACAGGTAAGGCTACTAATGGGCAGCCAGCTTGAGCTGTGCCACAGATAGATCTTCCACAATAAAAACACATCTGTAAGATACTAAGGGGAAGAAATAATTAAAGGACAATAATTACTGAAACAATAGGACAGCTACTTGAATGCTGGAGCAATGAATGTTAGTGCTTAGAGAGCCTGTACTTACTGGCATCATCCATAAATTCGAATTCACCCCCTAATTCGGCACTGGTGAGGTGGTACTGGTCAGGGTCGGTCAGGGCGCTCAGCAGAATCAGCAGTACCACCGAGTTGATGATCTGTGGAGAAGAAGAAGGGAGAAGGGTCAGGCCATGAAAGTAACCATTATGAGACTCTGGGCAGGACATCCCACCGCATGTTCTGCTGCTGACTGAGGCACTGTCTGTTTTCCAGCTGCAAAACTGTAGTATTTCACTAATACCAGAAATAGTTCCTCTAGGTTTGTGTGGGCAGGATATATTTCTTTCCCAAGTGGCCGGAAAATTAAACAAAATCTGCATCATTCCTTTTCCTTCGGACTCTCTCCCACAACATCAGACAAGTTATCTCTGTTCTTTTGGATTATAAAACAAGTCAACATAGCCATTTCATTTTTTTGTTCTGTCAAAAAACTCCAAATCAGTTTAAACCTGTAACTTTGTGATTACTACAAATGAGCACTGCAGTGAAGGTTTATTAGCAGGGCAGAGCTAGAATTGGTGATGTGCCCTGTTAATGTGCTAGATGATCAAAGAAAGGTTCGTTTGCTGGAAAAGGCTGAATTTAAGAAGAGGCTGTGAGTAACAAGCAGATTCACATGAGCTGCTATATCACGAGGCCTTGGGGGGCCAGGAGTAGGTGGAACCATGAACCCAATGCCTGATGAACACATTTTGTGGCATGTGGCATGGGGAGAAGTTCACACCCATAGGCTTGGTCTGTGAAACTCAATAAGTGAATTAAGTGCTAGAATATAAGATTGACTGAGAAATTCTGTAGAAGCAGATTGTCGGGTACCAGCTATGAGTGGAATGCAAAGGTAGATAGGAGCTGTACTTTGAAACAAATCTGAACAAAATACTTACAGCTCTTTGAAGTGATGAGAAGACTAATTGCAGAGAAGAAGATTGCTCAGCATGAAATAACACTGTCTGGCTAAGAGATTATTATACAGAAGTAAGAAGATCACTGATCAACAGGAAAAATGAAGATAAGGAATCTGATAATAGAATATGCTGGGAAAGATGGATTTTTATTACTCTGGTTCTCATTTTGAAGTCATCTCAATCTGATCATAGGTTACTAACAGCAATAAAAAGGTGTAAAAAAAGAGCTATAATAAGATGTGAACAGGCTAGAGAATTTCTTGGGTAAAATAAATGCTTTTTGATGGGCAAATTCTTCTGCGTTTAGGTGATATCAGATTTGTTAACAATGTTATTTGAAAAATTGTTAAGAATAGATGGAGTTCACAAGACAGGGAAAGAACACATCCAGTTTATACCTTCACAAAGCAGAAAGGCCATAAAAAGAATTTCTGGCTAGGCTGTGCAATTTGAGAATAAAATAAACCCAAGAACAGACAATCAAGTGGTCTCCTTGTTGGCACTTAAAATTTGTATGGTCATAAGCAACAATCTCCATGGGTTTGTCAAGGACAAGACATTTTATCTCATCCTATTCACCTTCTCTGACAGGCAAATGGGCTTTTTGAGCAGGAGAAAAGGAGCAGATAACTTTTTGCACCTTAGCGGGCCTTTTGACATGATGAGATTCCCAGTAGTGAGCTAGAAAAACCTGGTCTGGTTGCAAGTTCAGGAAGGTAAGCGCACAGCCAGCTGGATGGTTGTAATGAAAAATAGCTCTCAAGGATTCACAGAAGATATATTGGCTAGGGGTTCTCCAGTATTGTTCAAACACCTGGTATTTCAAGTAACCTGTGAATTGTGTCTTTCTTCCGTTTCAGCCAATGCCAAGATGTAAGGACACTGACCAACTATGGCAGAAGTCAGACAAATAGAGAGTAGAGCACCTCATTTGTGACAAACACCTACCAAAGAACAAGAGTGGAGATAACTGAGTGGGCAACAGCTCCTCAGAAAGGAGTCCTGGGAGTTACAGTGAATAAACTGAACATGATTCAGCACTGTCCCATAGCTGCTGCAGGATCCTGGGTATTAGATGCAAATTGACCTCCCACATGCCCTCCACAGGGGCTCTGCAGGAAGGGCACAGTTCAAAGCCCTTCAAAAACATACCAAGAAAAACCCTGTGGAGGATCCTGCAACAGCACAGAGGGTGATCAGATATCCAGAATGTGTGACTGACAGTGAAAAAGCTGGGATTGCTTAGTCTAGTGAGGAGAAGGTGGAGGGAGATACTCTCAGCCTTTCATATGCAGAATATGAAAGGCAAGGAAAAGGAGGCAATAAACTCCTTCAGATCCACTGGGAGATGAGTGAAGTAACAAATTTAAATTACAGGAAAAGGGAATTTAGGTTATGCAACTTGCTGAACAAGAGGAGGTTGTCTAGAGGGGTTTAGGAATCTTCATTACTGCATTTTTTCACAGAGCAATTAGGCAGGTAGCTTTGTGTTGGGAATGCTGTTGCCATAGTCTCTTGGCTTGTATTTCAAGTCTCGGTTTGGCTTCCAAGGCAGATCAGATGGCCATCAGGATTCAAAGTAATATTCTATAAATCCTCTCAATTTTTAACATTATAATATAACTTTATGTTTCAATCCAGTTGCTGCTTTAAACTCTTCTGTGGAAAACTTGAGGAAGCTATCAGCAATAAATAAATAAATGTTACTTAAAAAGAGTACTCAAAATAATCAAGCCATCAGAAACTATAAATGCATACTCTGTTGCTATTTTAAAGGCATGTCAGTTGAATCTTTTGTACAGATATAGATAGGAAGATTCATAAAATACTGACCTGGGCACTCTACTTTCTCCATATGGATATATCCAGATTCAGATTACATGTTGGTCAGCATAGTCTTTAAGTCTGTGTGTAAAGACACAGGATGTGTTTGTCTGATCTAAAGCCTACTGCAGTCAGTGGGCATCTCTCCAAGGCTCTTTAGTACATCACTTTCCTGACCTACCAGGTTTTTGTCTTGAGATCCTCATAACGATCTCCGAGCCCCTTCCAATTGTGCTGTTAGCAATGAAAAGTTTTTTTAAAAAAAAACAAGCAAGCAAACAAACAAAAAAAAAACACCAAGTGTTTATTTGCTCAGCCTTTTTCTCAAGAGAAGATATGTATGCACACACAGTTGGGTGCCTTGTTAGGGTTTTTCTTTTGTTTCAAATGTGAACAACCATTGAATTTTGAATAATGCTTTAATGCATAAATTTAATGATTTAATGTGCCTAAAAACTTACTGATGTAGCATCTTCTAAGGACACATCATCAAGGAAAAGAGCATAAAGTG
This sequence comes from Oxyura jamaicensis, assembly GCF_011077185.1. Lineage (NCBI taxonomy): Eukaryota > Metazoa > Chordata > Aves > Anseriformes > Anatidae > Oxyura > Oxyura jamaicensis. The sequence continues at coordinate 135,890,532 of NC_048894.1, read as the reverse complement.
AATCCCTGTTGACATATGCAGTTTTTATAAGAGTTGAAATCTCTGTTCTAGGAAAAGCAAAGGTTGTTTAACTGCTCTTTCAATACAGCCAAGATTTCTTTGAAATGTTTTTACATTCCTTCAACAAGAAATGATGTAACAATGAAATAACAATGCTTAGAAAACATTTTCATTATGCAATGTTTCAGTCAGCAACTAAATGCTGTTCCTCCTTGATGAAACATCACCCTCCTTTTGTGGATTGAGAAACAGAAACATGTTCATGATAATGCAGCAGGGTGGTTGGTGTTAGGTGGTGAGGATAAAATCCAAGAGTTTCCACTATCAAGTCGGAGCTATGACCATGAAGTCCTGCTGCTGGTTATGGCCATAGTTCTACACAGAGTTATAGGAGAGGAACCCCGGAGGTACCAACAGGCCTTGCTGGCCCTAACAGCCCCATCTGAGACCTGCCCCCATGCCTACCCGTGGCCCAGGACCCCATTTCAGCTCGGCCCAGGATTGTCAGTCCCTGCCTAAGAAACACCACAGGAGAGCTGTTTTCTAGCCTTAGTAAACCCCTTCCAAAGTATGTTGGAGCTTGTCTCCAGCTGTGTTCCTGGTTTCATTCTCTTTTGCTCCTGGTTGGGCTCCCTGGATGGCCACTAGCCCTGGTTCATCACTGGCTGCTGTGGGGGCTGTTGATGGACCCTGTTACCAGCCTCCAGCTCTGCCCCAGGCTCAGCCCCTGCAGGATGGCACCTGGGGTGTCCTAAAAAGAGACTGGACAAAGTTCCTACAGAAAGTCCTAGAAATGTCCAACTGTCCTCCTACCCTGTAATAGACATAAAATAATAATAAAACCCCATTTTTTGCTGCTCTGGCAAACAGATTAAATACATCCCCCTTCTCCTCAATGTACGGAAATAAAAATACTCTGTTTTGTAGAGACCCCAGAATATGTAATGAAAGCAGGAAATGTTCTAGAGGAGATATGGAGTCCAAATATTGGAACATTACTTAGCTTTTTTTAACTAAACACAACTTCAGATCCAAGTGGAAGATTTTAAATAGCAGCAACTGTGTGACAGAATGTGTACACGGGTAGCAGGGAGCAAGGCAACAGGTGCTGAGAGCAGGACCAGCACCAACAGCCACGGTACTGCTCCCATCTGTACAGGGATAAGGAACCAGCAGCCTGTGTTTGATGTGAGGCAGCGCAGAAAGAATATGCAATGTTTTAGGAAGAAAGGAAGCAACCTCATGTTTATGCCAGACAGCATTCAGAGTTTAAAAACTATATAATGTGCTATACTTTGAGACCCCTGCCATCAGTGAGTTAGTTGTCTTCCACACCATTTGCTCCAGAGATGAGCAGTGAACTGCAGTGACCCATGGAGATAAAATGCAGAGGAGAGAGAGCAGGTGTATCACTGAGTATCAGCACTGTATCAACAGGTGATAAGAATATTAGTACTGCTAAGATTTCAGACCCTTCACAGAGCTGCAGTTGCATGGTATCTATCCCTGCTTACCTAAAGTAAAAAGAGCTCCAGTAGCTCCAAAGAGCATGCCATTAATACAGATCTTTTGCTGATACCTAGCTGAAGCAAAGGGAGAAATATTCAAGCTAGTGACTTAAACAGATGCCTGTAAACGCTAAAAGAATTGTCAGGAGTGACAATAATGAAATTTCTCTATGCCTTACAGTCAGGATTTTAAATAAAATTGCTCTGATAAAGGAGTTTAGAAGAGGAGATATAAAGCTTATTTTAAATTGGCACATTGCATTAAAAATACACTGATGTTTTTATTGAACCCCTCAGGGTCAGCTCTACAAGTATTCTCAACTTCTCCCAAGGCTTCCTGATGCAGTGAAGGGAGTTCCTTATATTTACAGGAAAAAGTAAGAAGAAAGCTTGCTTTATTAAATTGAGAATTCAATTTAACTGAATCCATACACGTAAAGGTCTGCACACTGTGCTGTGAAAGATAGCCCATAGGCTGTTAATTCTGAGTTTTTTCCCGGTCTCACAGAGCTCCAGGAGGAGCCAGGACAGCACATTCCCTGCACCTCAGCTCTGGTGAAGCACCAGTACCCTGTCTGGGGACCCTACAGCTCCAGAGAGGCTGTAAAGGCAGTGAACACCACCCTAATACATAGGGATAAGAACAGATGTTTAGATAAGGGAATAGAAACAGAAATCTGCAAAGCTAAGCTTTGTTTTTATGATGTAGAAAATAACAAAAAGTTGGATTTCAGGAAAATGAAATCATCCTTTGTTACTCCCCACAACTTCCCGTGATCTGTATTAGTGAATTATAATGCTGGGACTGATATGTGCAGCTAGTTACCAAAAACACCGTTGTAGTTTACTCTACAACCCACTGCCTGATCTACCAGGTGAAAGAGAAGGTGGCGCTTAGGAACTAAAATGGTTGTGACCATGCAGCAACTAACAGTTATAAAGACTATGACCAGTGGGCCATCGGAAGGGCATTGCTGGCCAAGACTTCAAAATACAATTCTAGAGTACATTTAAAAACACACAAAACGGGTAGGCTTTAGTTTGTTGCTCTCTACAGAATTATTATTGAAGCAAGTCACTGATTACCTTAATTTCACTAGTAAGAAATTATCAACGTTTTTAATAAAGCTGAAGGGAGTCAAAAGCAAAACTCCATAGTGCTCATTCTCCAAAGAAAAACAAAAACAGAACACAAACAAAAACAACATTTTTGCTCCTTCAAACTAAACTAACAACAAGTCTTTAAATATTTTATAATACTTGGATACTTGAAGTCAGTATTACCATCAGAGAAAGTTAGAATGTATGGAAAATGTCTCTGTAAGGTAACTCAAATAGCCTTAATTCTCTCTATCAACTTTTACCATTCCATTGGGCATACTCTTTGCATTTTTGTTGCATTTTTCTTTTAGCATAAAAGACATTGCCAAGGAAAACTTTTGTTTATCAAGAGAACATAAGAATTCTACAAAGGAAAAAAAAAAATCAAGTTAATGATATAACTTAAAGAGTTCAGGGTAGATTTGTGGCATCTGGGGCTCCTTTCACAAATTTCTTTTTTAGCATTGATGGTGAGTTAAGAAGGTTTATGATCTATAGTGCCTTACAGGCAGAACTTTCTATCTGTTTATAAAAACTCCCTGCTAGGCAAATTTTATGTTTTTCTTTTCTGAATTCTGATTAAAGAGGAAAAAAGGAGGCAATTTTAGAAATTAGTTTTTTACAGCTGTTTGGCTGCTGTGGAAAGTAGGCAAATGACGTGAGAAGACAAGCAGTGTGTTGGTATGTGCCCAAGTTTCATTACAGATCTCATGGCAGCAATTCAATCGTCTCCCCCCTCAGGGCACAGAGAAGCCACGAGCTAGGTCTGAGCACACATCATGTGGTGGCCTGAACTAGGAAAGGAAGGAGCAGGACAGTTCTGGCTGTCTGAGCAGATACTTCTCGCTCTTTTTTCCATTCTGTAAGCCTTCTGCTTCATGCTATTTAAAATGTATGTACTCTCCAGTGATGTGGCTAGGGACAAGCTACAAGTGATGCATGAAATAATGAATGGTTCAAGGAAGGAAACCCAGTCACACTTGGCTAACTTTTCACCCCACCAAAGAATAACAGCCTAAAGGGAAACAGAAAGATGGCCAAATGAAGTTGGGATAAAGTTGGGATCCCTTTCACCAGTGATATCCATTCATAGACGTTACTACTGAAACTGGAAGGAGGAATACAGAAAAGTTGAGATGTGTTCAGTCATACTTCAAGGCATTTTAAAAAACAAAATATAAGCCCTCATGGTTCAGGTTATTGCCCTAAATTAAAATAGTAGGAGAATAAATGAAAATGTCTTCCATACACAAGTCATTCTTTCTAATGTCCCTATGTGGTTTCTTAAAGCACGTTTCTGGCTGGTACTTGATACACCGCACTGGAAAAGGGAGATCATTAGTCAAACCAGAAGTATAAATTAAGTTGTTCTTCAGTCTGGAAAAGACAGCATAGTCTGCAATTCTTGTTGCTTATTTTTTCATATTACTCATGAGAATTCAAAGAATGATCCAGGAAGGCTCAGACTAGCATAATACAGATTGCCCACTATACACAGCATACAGTAGAAAGCTGCATAAAATATCTTAATCAGACTTTATATGCAACCGCAACTTTGATTATTACAATGATACTAAGCATTGAACTTTAAAATCTATGCTGATTAAATTGATATAGGAAGTCCAGCATAATTTATCAGCACCCTTCTATACAAATGACTCAACTACTGCTGGCTGCCAGCCTTTAAACAGTCCTAAAGCCCAAACCACAAGAGGCCTGTCACTAATGAAATATGGTAATGACTAAATCTATAAAAGAAAAATTAGATGGACAGACAGTGCAGGATGCACACTAGAGACTTCTGCCTCACTAGAGATAGAGTTTAATTTGTTATATACTCAATCTTAGTCCTATTGTGGTTTAGAGGAATGGAATATTTGTATTCAAATTTTTTGGTGGATTCTTTGTTACTTTTCCATTGCATTTAAAGAAAGTTGAAGCTATATCTGATCAAGGTCCTGAAAATGATTGCTGAAATCTTCTGCCTAGCCTGGGGGAAATTTAATCATATAGCAATGTTCTAGTTACAATATTGCCTGAACAACTCACTATTCCTACTAAAGCACACCTTGGTTCAGGATGCCATGGAGAGCAAGAAAAGAGTTGGCATGCATTAAAACTTTGTTAGAAAAAGACTTTCAAATAGTCAGTTGGGATTTTTTTGGTTTCTGTAATCATCCTTGGCTTCCAAATACAGATTTGGAAATACAACTGTGAAAGGTTGAGGGTGGCCCCCTGCTCAAGTGTCACTGTTGGGGTGATTTAGGGAACCTCCTATGAGTTTGAACCTTAATTTGGACCTGTGACAGAGGATGACCCTAACCACAGCTGGAAATGAGCAGGCTGGGTTGCCAGAGGCAGTTGGCCCTGCCAGCCGGAGTGCCTTACCCATGCCAGCTCACAATGCCATCTGTGCCCAGACCGACCTCCAGCCTCTCTGGGCATGAGCTACTGCAATGGTTAGAGGAGTGTGCCCCAGCTTCTGACAGCAAGCCACACACACCTGCTTATTTTACAACCAACCAACCAAAAAAAAATTCACGAAAGCTTTGATCAATTATTCTTACGTAGTCACCACAGGCAATTTCCACAAAAACCATGCAATGGAAAAGGGCTGTCAGTAGTACACTGCATCCTCACATCACTCTGCAAGCCAGGCAGCTTATCTGTAAACTACAGATAATTACTGAAGTAGTAAACAACTTGATCACATTTATGCAATCTGCCTGGACCCAGCTGTTTCACAGCTGGAAAATGCACCTCTGCAAGGTGAAAATTTCATGCAAACCCGTGTTTCTGCCAAAAGCATTTGTCCTGTCTGCATTAAGTAGCTTAAAGTATCTCCCGACAGAACAAGATCATGCTCAGCACAAGCCAGAAGTGAAGTGAAAAGCAGCCACAGCAATTTAAAAAGTTCTCTGAGCCAGAGGACTAAGATCACAGGAGTCAGAGCTGACTGCAGACACATGAACGAGAGCAGATCCACAGGAGGTCCAGAACATTGCACTAGGCTCAAGTCCAAATTATTTCTTCAGTGATGCCTTGCTGGCAGAGACAATGCCTCAGATGGATGAGGAGTACTCCTTCAGTAATGAGCATTGCTCTTCCCTTCCTGTTCTGCTCTCCAGAGATACGGGGCTTTAAGCCTCGAGTTCAGCTGCCGAACACCAGAGAAACTTGTGTGCATTTTCAGGTTTTGGCCACTTTGAATATCCATAGCTTTGTAGTCAAGTCATGAGCTCCACAATAAAATGAGAGAGGAAGAAGGCAATAGAGGAGATTAATTCCTGCCTATTTTGCAACATCCGTTCCATATGTCCAGGAATATATAAGACTAATTGCATTTTCACTGAAGTCACTCTAATCAATGATCAGTTTACAAAGCTTAATGTCTGGCTCAACAGGAAATATATATTAACTGTCAACGGAACCACTAAACACCTTTTACTTGATTAATGTAATACCTTCTATCCTTTCTGTAAATATGTTCATGATTTTTGAATGACATCTTAAAAAAAAAAAAAAAAAAAGTAAATACAGTGTACTGTACTCTTAACATGTTTCTTTCCTGTAACAAGCATTTATGTAAACTTTGCTCCTCTTTCAACTGTCCATTTTCTCAGAGGAAGGAGACAACTGTTCCTTGTAATCTCAGCAAATTTATCACCCAATTGAAAGCCTTCCTAAAAAAAAAAAAAAAAAAAGTTTATTTATTTATTTATTTATTTATTTATTTTTACAAAAGTTTGTATTTTCTGAATTGATAACTATGTTAATTGGAAAAGACAACTCTGTCACTATCCTGGACAGCTGATGCAGATTATCAGCTCCAGTTGCAATAATTCATACTGTGAAAAATCCCAGCATGGCATCTGGGGATATATGAAAACCTGCATACGCGAGGTGATTAGTGTTTAAAGAAGTGTTCAGAAATCATTGTGTTCAGTAAGTGCATGGGCTGTCCAAAAGATACTTACAAGGAATTTTAACTGTCCAACGCCTTAAAAAGTTTTTAAAACAGAAACATTATTCAACATGCTGATGTGTAACAAAGTCTGGGGAGGACTGACAAAATGTTGCTTCTGCTCTTCTGTGCATTACAGCAAACAAGCAAAGCTGATGAATTTCAATCAGAAAAGAAAGCACAGATAGTGTTAGACACCAGATACCTATGAATCCACCCTTTCCTTTTTTGTTTCAGATAAACTTTCAGTCCTATTCATGGATTAATTCTCTCACCCGTAGGTGAGTGATTAGGGTCTTTTCATGTTGTCTTGTTTATTTTACAATTTAAATTTCTCCCACACGGAACTTTATTCAGTATTTTAATTGAAGAAGTCCTGAAGAATGAATTGGACTGAGAAAGAAAGAAATAAAGTGGGATAAAGTTCTGAACAGTAAAAACCAGCCTAGATTTGTGCATGGTGGGAAGAATTTATTTAAGGAGTTCACCAGAAACCTTTCATGAAGCAGCCAGTTAGCTATTACATAATTCTAAACCATCTCTTTATACAAGTTACAATCACAATATAGTTATTTAGAAGGTCCTCCAGAGCAGATGCATCTTGTTCGTGCTAATGATCAGTGCTGGTCTTTATTCTTTGTATTATCGTGTCTAAAATGCAGACATATATTTTCAGTTTCTTGCGAAAGCAACGTGCAGGTCCTTAGTAGACATTTATGTGCAGGATCATTAATATATTCCCTGCTCATCTTGAATGAGATAAAGAAATAGATGTGATTCACTCTAAAAGTAAATACCCTGATCCTCCTCTGATTCCAGTGCCAGTTGGGTATTGAACATGTACATCAATGATACGTAGAAATCTTTGAAAGTAGCACTCGTTTCTTTTTTCAAAGCAGAAAGTCTTCAAGAGTTACTTGGGAATATATTTTTTTCCCCTCCAAGATCTCAGTATTAATTTTATGAAAGAAAGCACAGACAATAACAAAGATAACAATAATTTTGTAGGCATGGTACTTGGAACATAAATATTCAGTCACTGCAGCTATTTCCACTGCAAGAATCAGGCAGCTCGAGTCATTTCAGATTATGTGCTGACCCCTTCACCTGCCAGTGGAGAACACTCTTCTGCTGCTGAGAAAGCATCTCCTGCTAAGGGACAGGAATCAGCCATGTCTCTGGCACCACCCAGGTCTTCCCTGTGAATGCACTGCCCAGGCCTGAGCCACAGAGGTGTAATCACCTGGTGAACCCACAACGAGCCCCATTCTGCAAGATAGTGCCACCAGAACCAGATTGTTAGAGGAGGGATAAAAGGGACCAGCAGTGCCTGCAGGATAACTCGACCCGACAGCCCAGCTACATCACACTGCCACAACATGGAAAGTGACATCCCTGGCTGGGGTGAAGGAACAGAGACTTCAGTATGACCATTTGTGTGCACATAACATTGGAGAAACTGTGTTCTTAGCCAATTTCATTCCATATAAAAACAAATAAATCTAAATTCAGGTTGAAAATTAGGAGAAATTTATTCTCAGAAAGAGCAGTTAGGAGTTGGAACAGGTTTCCCAGGGAGGTGGTGGAGTCACTGTCCCTGGGGGTGTTCAAGGAAAGGTTGGACGTGGTGCTGAGGGACATCATTTAGTGAGTGACATTGGTGGTAGGGGGATGGTTGGACCAGATGATCTTGCAGGTCTTTTCCAACCTTAATGATTTTTATGAATCTGTGAAATTTCTAAGTAAAGCACAAGACCTCAAACTTGCATTCATGTAAATTCCCACAGCCTGGCCCGAGGATAACAAAGTTCCCAATTTCCTTGAACCTCAGAATTTCTAATGGTTCAATTTCCCCCTTTTCACATTTTTCACAATTCAACTGTGTTTTTATTATTATCATTTATTTATTTATTTTTCAAAATCTCCCAGTTCTCACAGGCTTGAAAATGATAACTTCACCTTTTTTTTGAATTTCTCCTGCCTTCCCTGAAAGTACCTTTTCACACTGTTCAAGTGACCCACACTTACAACTCTTTGCTGATGTGAGCAGTCCTAGACAGTCTAAAGGTTGCAGGAGTGAGGACAGAGCAGGTTAGAAGGACCTCAGTGTGGGTATACTTTGTTTATATGAACAGCCAGTGCTGATCTCTGCTCCCTGACAAGTAAGCCAAGATTTCAGTAATCTTCTAATGGGTATTTAAGCATATTACCATGCATGCTGTTTTGCACATGCTGTGGAAAAGACACGAGAATAAGCATGGACCAATCAAGAAATATAGACCCTGAAACTCTTTTTGACATCAGGCCAAACACACTTTACTGATCTCAGCAGAGTGATCACCCTGTCAATCCATTGCACAATGAGGCTATAGTAAGCAGTACTTCTCTTTTGCTTTACCATATAAAAAGGATAGTACCATTACATTTTTTCATCCATTAGGATTCTATCCCTTCATTAAAAACAACTGGAATGTTGACAGAAACCATTCAAGTTTTCAACCATCCGCTCAGAAAAATCCAGCACTGAAGCATCACAACTAGCAATCCGTCCTGAGCTTTCCACAAATAGCTCAAACGTTGAAGCCACCCTGGCTAAAAACTTAGGCTTGCTCTATTTATGTTCGTACCACATGTCCTTCAGAGAGTGCCTCAGCAATCTGAATAACTGGCAGTCATAAAAGGCTCTTGCTCTTCCATTAGTATTTTTATTTTTAGGCTCCCTCGCAGGGCCCTGGGTTGAGGAGATGGAGCAGTGCTTCAGCACGGGCCGTGCTGGACAGCTCCCGTGGTGGTTGTGGGGTCCCGGCTGCCCCGCGTACACGGGGGCAAAGCTCCTTCTTCTCGTGTTCCCTCACCACCACCTCTCCTGGAAATTTTTTTCCAGAAAGATGAAAGTTTCATCTTTGCCCCGTGCAAGTCAATGGAAAATAATTGCTGCTGTCCCAGATGGTGCTGGCAGAGCCACGGGGTGTAAACAAAGCCCCTGCTGCCATGTGTTGAGCTAATGGAAAACCCTTCTGCGGCACTGTCAGCACATCAGATGCCGTTTCTTCTTTGTTTTTTAGATAAAGAAAGGGGAGTGCATTTACTAGGGAAGACAACATGCTGTGTTTACAAGTGCTGTTACCAAAGAGGATATTACTCTGACTCACCGCTACCCACTGGATCACTTGGAGCTAACAAAAACGCCAGCTTTTCATTCTCATTGTCCTTCTTTTTTACCTACATATATGGCACTTTTAAGACTTTTGTGCCCCGAAGTCTTCTGCTTTATTACTTATGGCCTCAGATTTCATGTTTGATATAATACTGAGGTGTAAAGTCCACGCCAGTGGGATGAGAGACAAAGATCAAGATCCAGCTGAACTGAACTGGTCCCCAGGTTTCTGCATAAATATTACACTCCAGCCAGCCATATTATTGCCAGTTTATGAACATTACATTTATCTTCAACGTTACAGTATGCCTGGTGTTTTTCTCCCCATTGCAGCACATCGGCTCCTGAAGCGCAGGCCCCTCTGGAGCCCTATATGGACAGATATTGCTGTCAGGAATTTTCCTCTGATTGAGGAAAATAAAGGGCTACTTCACCCTTTACAAGTTACATTTTACATTGAAGTACGTCAGTGCTTTTTGATAGTATATTTTAAGATGCATACTACAGTGTAGTATCATGTAATGCTGTATTACATTAGTCTTGATGTGGTGCCTATGGCTCTACCATAGAGAAACTACCAAAACACAACAGCTGCAGAAACATTAGCATTCTGAGATCCATTATATTCTAAAATGAAGCAAAGTTAAATATTTATTTCCCAGATATCGATACTTTATGAAACCACTGTTCCTGCCCTTCACATGCAGGGGAAAGTGTTCTGATCACCCGACAGCCCCACATGCACTCAGCTCCCCTCACTCTCCGCTACCTGGAGGATCCCAAGCATCCGATTAAAACATTAAAACTGAAGAGCTAAAACATCATCACAGAGACACTCGTTGCTTTTTTCCACATATACTCAGAAATTCTGCCTCCTGAAATTATCCTAACTGAAAACCTGCTCAACATGTGAAAATGTTACGTAAAAAACCTCCCCAAATTTACAAGATACTATTTTTTTTCTTCTTAAGAAACTCATTCTGTGATACTGAAGCATTATATTCATAGTCAGAGGATTAGGAAGACTTGTACTTCACAAGAAGCAAGATATGAAAAAATATATATATATTCGTTCTCTAGGGGGATTTTTTTTTCTCAAGTAATTTCCTGTAAAGATTAATGGCAAACAGTATAGAGAAAACATATTGGTGTGGTGAAAAATCAAATATTTTTTTATTTTTAAACTTTTATTTGAGGTAACATTCAGAGCTCATTTGTGGTTTGGAGTAATACAACCACACAGAATGAATGAAGAGGAAAAATCACCAGCAGGACAGCACCAATTTTTATGTATATGGTATCAGAACACAATTGATTTGAGATAAAACAATATTTTCTTATATGACATTGTAAACTAGAACTTACAGCCAGGGACTTAAGCGGCTTATTGGTTTAAGGGGCTAGCCCTTATTTACCTCCTAACTTGGTAAGCTAGCAAAAAGGTTTAGTATTTATTATCAACATGCAGCAAAATTTCTCTTCATAATAGTCAACCTTAAAAATAAAATTGTGTGTGATATATGAGAAAGAGTAGAACACAGTGTTATGAGTTAACTGGCATGTTATGAGCTATTGTCAGTTTGAAGTCATTAGGAATCTGCCCTGAAAAATGTATAAAGGGGAAGGAAGCAAAGTAGGAAGATGTATAAATCAGGAAAAATCAATACTTAGAAAAGAACATTTTTAAAGAGGTTTGGCAGAAATGTAGTAAGTGAAACTGGGGCACTGGCATTTAAATGTTCGTAACGTGGTAGATAAAGTCTTTAAAAAAAGCCATCAGCCTTTTCTTTGTAACTAAAGCTAAGCTAATGCACTTAATTCCCTCTTCCTATAATATTTTTAGGTCCACTGAGAAGCTGAAGTATCCCTGTCTTTGTGGAGCTGATGTAAAGAGGCTTCATTCAGATGAAGGCAGACAGAAATAACAAGAATCCTGGAAGAAATGTTCAGAAGCTTTCAGGTCATATTCAGACTCACTGAAACTCTGTTGTAGGTAGGCAAAAAGGGCATCTTTTTCAATGCTGTGGTTATTCCAGACACCACAGGCTGTGGATATTTCATTTAACTATTAAATGGGGAGCAAGAAATAGCTGAACTGACGCACCATTTTATCAGTGGTGAAATATGCATTTTTTAGGACATCATATTTTATGTGATTTCTGGGACATAGATGTCAACCTGGCATTTTAATTACGCTGATTGAATTTATTTAATGAGCTGCCCTACAATAGAGGACAGACGTGCATTTTTTACTTCCTTCTGAAGGGAATTTCAGCAGTTAGCAAACAAGCCTGGGTCTAATCTGCTTCCGTCTGCAGTGACCCTTGGCAAACGGCTCTGCGTGGCCTTGGCATCAAATGGAGACAGATTTCTCGCACCAAGGGACTGGGAAGACAAAACAGGCTGAGAAGCAGCACATCCACATAACCCAAAGCGACGAACCAGCTCTTTTTATTGCTGTGACACATTTGCAAACCCCACGACTACGGGACTGGCTCTGGAAAAGCTGCTTTTCCTGCACTGCTACCCAAGGGGCTGAGAAAAGATTGTCAGTGATGGGAGAGGAGATGGGGGCTTGGTGCGTCTCCTCCTCTTTCCCTGGCTGGACAACTGGGTGTCCAACAACATCAGGTGCCCAACAGCCTCTGGATGGATGATGGTCCATTAAGCCTGTGCCTCAAGGGTCAGTTCCTCACTCCACCAGCCTGGTGGAGGAATGAAGTCTTCCTGATACGTGGTGGAGGCTCCTGCAAGCCTCCAGCCCCCTGTCAGCCAGCTCGGATACCACCAACGACCAGTTATCCGGCACACGCGGAGCAGCAGTGACAAGAGCACCTGCCCTCTTTGCAAAGCAGCGTCTCAAAAATCTTGAGAGCACAAGATTTACTGTGCAGTTTGTTCAGAGCCCGAGCAGCCTCGGCGGAGCCAGCGCATCCGTGGGTTCGCAGCGCTGCAGTGAGCAGCGAACCCTTGCTCCGAAGTTTGGGGAGCCGGGACAAACCCACGCCTATCGCATCTTCACCCCCAAATCTGCTTTTTGCTCGAGACTCCTGCTTACCCTTAAATCCACACGGATTTCCTCTCCTGCTGCCGGCAGACTTCCACCACCAGCCCTGCCAAGGAGCGGCGGGGAAGCGCCGGACCCTCACCAGGGCTCAGCCGCGCCTGCCCGTGTCGGGACCCCCAAAAACCCCCTCTTACCAGGTACCAGACGCCGAGGATGATGGTGCCAGTGCGGACATGGCAGCAGAGGCAGCAGCTGTTGGAGTAGAAGCGTGCCCAGGGAGAGCTCAGCATCTCCGCGGCTCCTCCGGGCTGCTCCGGGCTCCGCGCAGTTCCGCACCGCTCCGCGGGGGCGGAGGCGGGGCCAGGCCGGCCCCTCCCGGCGGGCGGGACCCCCCGGCCGGGCACCCAGCACGAAACATCCCCCTCCTTCCCCGGTAGATAGGGCTGGAGACGATGGGGAAAATCTCAGCGTCGGCCCCGGGTTCTGAAGGCACGAACGGCTGGGGTTTCCCCAGCGTCCTCCTAACCCGCTCCCATAGCTGCTGCCATCGAGGAGGCTGGCGTTGGGGTGGTTGTTTAACTGGCATGCAAGTGGCAGAAAGCTCACTCTTGCTGACTGTAGTCAATACACTGATGGTGGGGGAACCGCAGCAGGAGTAGGGACCCCCTTCTTGTGGTCAAACAGCAGCCCCCATGCAGGTAGAAGCTAAGCTTCCTGCCTAGAGGAGGGCTTTTTCATCATCATCGTCTTGCTCTTACTCCTTGAGATTTGTATCATTCTCTAGAGGAATTAACGCAGAAGATTCGACCAGGAGGTCTGCACGCCTAGCCTGACCCCGAGAATAATTCAGTTGCTGACATCTTATCTTGGCTACTTCCCAAATTGCGCAATGTATCATCAAAATATAACACTGAAAAGTATTCAGATGTTACCCTATATGGTTGCTTTGGGGCTCTTTTTTATTGCATACATACATCTGCACCGAACAGTAACTTCCAGATAAAAGCTAACTTGGCACAGAGGAACATTTCTAACTGTGCCTCTTCCCTACTTGTAAAACCACTGTAGTAAATTAAGTTAAAAATCCCTTAAGGAGGAACTTTGCATAACCTCAGGTTTTAGGTTGTCCTTACAAAAAAAAAAAAAATAATAAAATAAAAATAAAAATTGTGCATAAATAGAAAAGCCACTTGGCACTGAATTTATAGTTTGGACTATATTATGTGCATAACTAAAAATTGTTTTTTAAGATTCATATTGAAAAATGACCCTAAAATCTATTAAAGTGGAACATTCGTAATTGCCAAAAAGTAAAAATGAAAATCCAAGATACCAAAGAAAAATCCCAGTCAATGTGCTCTGAACTATCTCACCACCAACCTAGACAGACCTCTGTTTTTAATACCAGAAGGTAAAGGTATGCAAATCAGAAAGATTAAAATCTTGTATATGCGACTTGTGAGAGTATGCGGCAGGTAAGAGCATTTGCTTCATTAAGGTTATCTGAGCAAGGACCTTTTCAAAGCAAAGGGGATAATAAGCAAAGGTGTGTGATAAACAAGGACACCCAGGCACAAAACTGCAGGACAAGGGATAAGGGAGACAATGCCGAAGACCCAAAGTCTCCAGTTACAAATGGATGGGCCATTGAGGAGCTCCAGCATTGCTTTGGAGAGGGGCCCCTGGACTTTGTGACTGATAAGAAAGGAAAACAAAAGGGACCTGAGGAGCTGGGATAGTCGAGGGGGGGCTGTGGGCCTGCGGTGTCAGTGGCTGGAGCCAGCGGGTTCTCGTGGTTTCCCGTCAATGGCTGTAATCCAGATATCCTCTGAAGAAAAAGACAGAATGAGAAAGTGATCATTAATTACTTCAAAGCAGTTTCCTGTACAATTATAAATTTCCATTCAAAAAGCCTGATGGGAAAGATCAGGGAACATCAGGGTTTATATCACACTCCCCATTTATAATCAGCTCTAGGGATCCAGAGAAGTACAAAATATAGGCAGGGTTTAGAGAAATGATGAAGCCCAATCTGCTCCTTTCTATTTATATTTCTGTGGCATACAAGATACTTTGCAGTTAGAAGACCTAGGCCCTGCCTTGATGCACTTAGAGTCCTTGGCTCTCTAGTCAGTAGCTGACGGGGTGCAGGCACAAGTGCTGCTGACCCCACCAAGTGACCCCATCTCGTGCCCCTTGCTACCAGCTGTGGTGGCAGGGACATAGCTCCAACACACAACAATCCATTTTTCTTTCACTCATTAGAGCAGGTTGCTGGTACTCCTTCTAACTTTTTAATACTTTTCTGAGCAAGTCTGCTTCCGGACAGGTGGCTAGGAAGCTGCACCCCTTCTGTCTGTGCTCACAGTCCACAGAGGTGGTGGAGCATAGTTCAATTGGCCTTGAATAATTCAATTACACTGCACCCGGGGCTGCCTGCAGCACATACACAGAGGGATGGTTGGAGGGAGTGCTCTCAGAAGCACTGCTGATGCTCTGTAGAATTAGCCCCATGCTTCAGGGTGAGCAAGGAGGTTGTTAATTGTTTTGTATTTGGCCAGCTTAAGACAAGATAAGAAAAGGGTTAAATATTGTCCAGAAACCAACGTCTAGGTATTGTCCTTGGGCAGGGGCAGTGACAACACTGGGAAATTGGCTGATTGTATTAAAGAGCAGTTTTGCTCAAGTTCTTTTTTGGCCAGGTCCAGAGCCTCTGTTTCAGGATGGCTGTAAATGATTCAGGTATTTAGGGCTACAGAAATAATTAATGCAATCAAGTTTAAAAAATAAACAAAAACAACCAAAAAAACCCCAACCCCTTTCTAGAAAAAAAAAAAAAAAAAAAAAAAAAAAAAAGGTCACCTTCCAATAAATACCTGACACCATCTCTGTTTCACAGAGAAAGACAACACACAATAAAATAGGACTGCTGCTGCAATTCAAAATGAGTTCAAAAGGTCATTCATTCTCCTGGCTTGAGTAAAACAATTCAAGGTGAGAACAGGATTTGTCTCCAACACCTTGCAACTCAAGATACCTTTTTAAAATGTATAAGAGAGACATCACACTGACACAGCTTGATGTACAACTGCTTACAGAGATAGTCAAATTCCCTTCTTCCAGTACCAAAAAATTAATAAGCTATTACCTGTTTTTATTGCTGTTCTCTCTCTCTCTCTCTCTCTCTCTCTCTCTCTCTCTCTCTCTCTCT
>NC_048894.1:135795451-135874574 GCF_011077185.1 Oxyura jamaicensis | reverse complement strand
TCTCTCTCTCTCTCTCTCTCTCTCTCTCTCTCTCTCTCTCTCTCTCTTTCATTTTCTGTTTTCTATTGACCTTTAGAAGTGCCTGGACCACTTTATTTCATTTCTAGGGAATTTTTTCATGATTGGTCTTAGAGCAAAGAGTGGCTCTAGTCTCTTAGACAACTGATATACTTACACATATTCTTTAATGATGGTAACCAGCATTTGCAATACCAGTTTCTTGGGTCACTGTTTCATAATTCTGTTTTAAAGTCACTAGTTTTAAAATATGTATCATTAAAATATTTTGATATGTTGCCTTTGTAAATCGGGAAAACCAAGAGCCCAAGCATTCTCCAAGAAAACACTGAATATACGCTTACCATGGTGCCATACTTCTTCCCTTTTGACCAGACTACAGGGGTTAACATCTTAACCAACAGGTGTCTACTACAACCTTCACCTCTTGTCCCCACAAAGCACAAAACCAAAAGCATAATAGCAGTTTAAGTAATTTACTATGTTTTAGAATGCAAGCAAATGATGGTATGCGCAAGGATGAGAATTACTGTTGCAGGTGCCAGTAGGTTCATAAATCCTAAAGGTACAGGGCTTCATCCAGACCTGAAAAGAGCAGTACAGTGTTTGCTTGACATCGTATGGGCATTTGCTTTTTTGGGGAGTTAAATTATGCATCAGATAGATTTGATCTCTTATAGCTTGCTCCAGTTCCTCAACAGCATTAGTTGAACTCTGGCATTTTTCTGCACAAATCTTTGGCTCACAGTGCCAGATCTCTAAAGGACCTTCCATTCCATTCTGCTTCTCCGTTGTCTTTCTGGAAGACCTGTAAGTCTTAGTATGTAGGAGCACAGACAATTTTCAGTTGTTTTTGACACTATTTTTAGCTTACTACGCATCATTCCTTCAGCGTGCTCTCCCAGTATAAAATACAGAGATCCCACCTTGGCCAACAGGATGCCATGTTGCCAGTGCACTGCGTAGGCAAGGGCAGGACTGGGGGTGGTAAGGCCATAAAGAAGGAGATACCTTTGGGGTGCCCTCAAAGGGTAGAATTCCTGGCTATGTCAAGGCACCGTGTATGTTGACCAAAGTCCTGCCATGAAAGGCAGAAGGAATGGTGGTCTCCTCCACCCCCACAAATCTCCAGTGACACTGCAGGCTCACACAGAGATAAAGGGAACAAAGGAATGCAAGAGTTAAATAATCTCAAGGACAAGGAGGTGCTAGACACTGCCTGGAGCATGAGCTGAGCACCAGCTGATCACCAGCACCAGATTCACATTTAACTGCTTTGAAAGGGCTGAACGTGGGGCATAAGAAAAGATATAAAAGAATTAACCACCCACTCTCTGTGCAGACTCAGGCTCTCCATCAGCTGGCATGTGGACAAGAACCCACCCATCAGCAGGGACACCCCTGGTGCCAACTTCCAGGGAAGAGGTAGGTCAGTCTGGTGTGGTTTGAGCTCTGTGAGCAGAGTCCAGAAGCCTCCCAAGCTCAGACCAGAGCCACCTCCATAGGGCTCCAATAGGGACCCACTGCTGGCCAGGGAGCAACATTGGAAACCTGCTGGGCAACATCAGCAAGGAGAGAGGAGTGAGAACCAGCCCTGCAGACCCTAAGATCAGTGCAGCAGGAGGGCAGGAGGTGCTCCAGGCACACAGCAGCAGTTCCCCTGTGGCGAGGCCCCTGGTGGAGCAGGCTGTCCCCCTGCAGCCCATGGGTCCCACACGGAGCAGATCTCCACGCTGCAGCCCGTGGAGGAGCCCCTGGGGGAGCAGGTGGATGTGGCCTGGAGGAGGCTGCGGCCCATGGAGAGCCCCCGCAGGAGCAGGCCCCGGGCCGGAGCTGCAGCCCGTGGAGAGGAGCCCACGCAGGAGCAGGGGTCTGGGGGGAGCTGCCGCCCGTGGGGGACCCGTGCTGGAGCAGTTTGCTCCTGGGGGATGGACCCCGTGGGATGGAGCCATGTGGGAGCAGTTCCTGAAGAGCTGCTGCCTGTGGGCAGCCCCCGCAGGCTCAGTTCGGGAAGGACGGCATCCGTGGGAGGGACACCACGGGGAGCAGGGGCAGGGAGGGACCGTGAGGGATCGGCAGAGACGAAGCTTTCCCCTGCACTGCCCGAGGGGAGGAGGGTGAGTGAGGGGAAGGCATTTTAGTTTGTTTTTAGCTTCTTACTGCTGTGGTCTGTTGGGAGCAGGCAATAAATTACATTAATCTCTCTTTTCTGAATCTGTGGTTGGTGAGCAATCATCCTGCCCTTTTCTCAACCCATGAACCTTTTTTTCATCCTGTTTTCTCCCTGATCTGTTGAGGAGGGGGAGCGAGAGTGAGTTGCCCATCGGTGTTAAACCACTACAACATGAAAGTTAAGAATATAAAGAAAAAGCCTGAAAAGTACATCTAAAGATGGAGCATGATAATATGTCAAAGGACTGTTTACACATTGTACCTTACCATGCTGCAGTGGTTCTGTGCTGTTAGTCAGTACTTTTACAACGAAGAACCTCAATTTCTCTCTCCTTTTACCTTGGGGAAGCCCGCTAATACTTTTATTTCTCTTGGCTGAATAGAGCTAGTGAACCTGATGCCCCATCTCATACCCAGTGGAGAACAGCTTTGACTTTTCCCCTTCACTGGCTCAGAATGCGTGGCTGTCCCAACCCAGTTCAATGGGTACTTCAGCCACTTCTGTGGGCATGCTTGTCACGCATGGACTGCTCCCATTTGGGGAACATATGGCCAGAAGAAAGCACCAGCTAGTGTGTGCTGCCTTCTCTTGCACATGCCTTCAAGTCTCGTCTAGCTGCCCTTGTATTTAAACCAGTAACTTGTACCCACCTCCTGAGAGCTCCCTGAAAAGGAACCACAGCCTTCATCCAAAAGACAGAGAGAAGTGGAGACGCCACCACTGATTGCAGCAGCTTGTTTCCAACCCATTATCAACCCCACTGATAAGCCCAGCTGTCTTGTATCCAGTTCAAACTCATCACCTCTTTCTCTGCCAGGCGAATAAGCCCTTTAGCATCTAGTATCTAGTAACTTCGACACTACAATGAAGTCTTTTACAAATCTTTTTGTCAAATTAAATTTCTACCAGCCCAATACTACTTCCAGGCCTTTAAGTATATATTTATTGCTTCTCTCAGGTCTGCATCTAGACAATGTAAGAGCCTTACAACTTACAGGCATGAGGCACGACATTATTAAATTGACACAGGGTTGGTAGTGTGCCCTCATTCCTCCTCACTGCTCAAAGGCAAACATCTCAAGGTTTACACTTGACCTTTTACTGTGATGACCCAGTGGAAGGTCATGCTTAGGGCTTTTTTTGTTTTTTGTTTTTTTGTCCTTCTAGTCTGAGTGGTTATGCTGGACACAGCATTAAGCCAGGTTTTAGCCATAGTCTGCAAACAACCAATTCTAAAGTATGACATACAGCATATTAGGATGAGATTCCATCTGTTGGATAAATAGGTTGTTACATTGCCAACAATGCCTTACTGCTTGCCAGATCGCTTAAACAAAGGAAATCTAAGTGACAGTTTTTAATACCGTAGTAAGTTTGCGGTCAAAGAGGTCACAAGCCTTTTATTGATGGGAGAGGCAGACCTTCTAAGAAAAGCTAATGTACATAAGAGTATTTACTTCCTCTTAGTTCCATTAGTTAGATTAGTTAATTTTTAATTTATGACTTTGAGTATGGCTCAACACTGGGAATTTTGCCAAATTTTATTCCCTTTTTCTTTATGTGATAACAGGTTTCTCCCCTTCTTTTAAAGGCTCAATTTTTAATTTTATTAATGCAAAAGAATAGATGTTCCTCCTGGTTTTACTCAGTCTTATACTTACATAGTTATAAGGAAAAAAAAATAAACCTAAGAACTATCAGAAATCATGACCATTTGGTCTTTTTATACTGACCTCAGTGTAGTGTTAAAGTATCTTCTTCCATCCTATTGAGAACCAGGACTTAATTTTATGTCAGGAGAAAATAAAACACCACACCTTCCATAATTGTATCTCATTACTTTCTGTAACTTACACAGCAAACACTTCCAGTTTTGTCTTTTTGTGTTACTCACATTACCACCTGGAGCCTGCTTAGACTTTCCCCAGATGCATGTTGCCAGTCCATATATTAAGCCACAGGCAACAGAAACCTGAGCTCTTTTGTCACCAGTTTTAAACCAACTAAAAAACTAAACCAACTAAAAGCCCCCTTCATGGTTGACTTGGTGAGTACCTGGTGGTGATTTGAATGCAGTTAAGCCAATACTCACCTTTTCTCGCAGCCCTAGAGGCAAGCTCTATACATGCAGTGTAACACCTTTTATATACACCATACGTATTACAGGTCATGGTACGTCCTTCCTGAAACACAGCACATATGGATTTACAGCACATATGGATTTGTTAATTCTAAAGCAGGGAAAACACTTCTGTTTTTGGTATTAGTGATGCGGAAAGTTTTATAAATTGGAACAAACTTCTAATTAAACTTTTGTTTGTATCAGAAAATACTGCTAGGAAAACCAGATGAAAAGCTACATAAAACACAGCCTCCTGTACAGCAATGTGTGTAGGGTGTGAGACTGAAGCTCTCTAGTGCTATATATTTTATGTTCTCTCTTCTAAAGGGAGACAGGTCAAGGCTGGTAATGTTCTTCCAATTACAGAAACCAAAGATACTCCTGGCTTCTCTTCATAACAAGCTCCTCCAAATGACCGAAGTATCTTAGGAGCCCTCATGCCAGAAGTAAGACTGATATTTTAAATAATGTGCCTGATATTTCATTCTCCACTTTGTATACCAAATGACCTCATAAATACCAATAAAATCCTACTGAAATAGCATTATTTGGCAACTCATCCCCAAGAGCAGCATAAACATCACTTCAGAAGCACATCTCACACTCATTCTTGTCATTATATTTTTGTAAAGGTACATTCATAGATTATCAGTACAAAGTTTATTACTGTACTGCCACTATATAACATTTTATAGGCATACACATCCGAACATGTTCTGATTATAGTCTGAAGCAACTCTGGGACATCCTATCTGGGCTAATGCCGTGAAGACCTCCCAATTGACTTTGGACAGTTTAATTGGAATAACACACAATTACAGATCATCACATCTGTTGCAACTCATTTAGAATCAAACATCTGCATACAAACCTTTGGAACAGGATTGGTTTGGGCATTGCATGTGGAAACCCCAACTCTGCAGGTTAGTGACACTCTACAGAGTAGCCCCTCTGATTTTGCACCATCTCAGCACCTCGCTTAATCATGATTTATGCTGTTTTCCAGCTCGAGCCCAGATGACATGCACGGACTTGGGATTTTAAATGCTGCACTCAGCTTGAGCTTATAGGGGTGTTCATCAGCATACTCCCAGTTTGCAAGCTGATGAACATTTGGACAATGTTTAAACCAATTCTGAAGCTGAAAGTGCTCTGAAATTAAGTCAGTCTTGTTGGGGCAAGTCAGTAGGTATTTAACTGTATAATGTTGTTACTATATATCCTGCAGCTTCCTTGTTTCACACTCTAGTAGTGAAATACCTGACATTTGCTCAAAGCCTATCTTTTCTACTCGAACATAAAAGTAACTGATCACCAGCAGGATGGTCTCCAAAAACCAAGCTTACTTTGAGCATGTAAATCTGCATGTTTTTTCCCCTTTCCCTTTGATGTTTAGCCTACGTGAACCCTTACACCACTTAACTACCATGGGTGACACCTCAAGACCCTCTCAGCCCAGGGTGCTGACTTTTGGCCATGCCGAGCAAGATGTCCTTGGTGTGCTGGAGGAATGCCCCACCGATGGCTCCCTTTGAAGCACTAATTCACCATAAATAATGGACATGATCTACAGGTAGTAATTCTCCCCCTAGTTAAGCTGGCAAAACAGTTTTTAGGTGGGCTGGCCAAAAAATACTTGGAACGGTAAAATCTAAGGTGTTTAAAGCCAGCGTATCATGTTCTCATTGCAGCAGCAACATGAAGCAGAAGCAAAACATTTTGCTTGAGGGAAAAGGCACGGTGGTTTCCAGAGCTGTTAGCACTACATTAAGTCCTTACATAAGAAATCCTGCTCTCGTAAGATGTTCTCAGGCAGCACAGGATGACACCAGCAGCATACTAGCACAAAGTCAAGGTCATTAGCGAGGGAATTATTAATAGAGCGAAACACTTGCAGTCGTGCTTCTGTGTCTTAATCATGTGCTGCATGACAGACATTTTACCTGGAAGTGAACAAGCAAAGAACTATTTTCTGTGCACTGATTCTGACCTCAGTTTTCCCTATCTAGTTCCCAGGTGATGTTACTGTGGAAATCCAAAATGTCAATCACTGGATACATAAAAATCTGCCCCTCTCAGTCACAGACACACCAGACTCTGGAAGCCTTCAATCGTGTCTCTCTGTCACAGCCTACAAAGTATTTTTATATTCAAGGCAGGACATCCTTAAATGTTTTAACAACTACAAAAACAATCAATACATTTGCTATTCTGCATGCCTACTAGGGACTTGCAGCACATGAAAAAGAAGCACTCCTAAAATACTGTAAGTTGCTACGTTCGCAGGCTGCACGAGTTGAATGACTTTGACCACCACCTCTACAATATATGGACATAAAATAGCAGGGTATTGATTTTCCAGCTCCATTCTACCAGCGCTGAGCATCCTGAGCCCACTCCAGAAGAACACTTAAAAACATTCTTACTCATGCAAGTAGGTTAGCTGAAGCCAAGGTATGAGATCCGTAACCTTCCGCTTTCATAGCATAGAAGAGAAAGTCTGAGACAAGGATCCTCAGACACCAGCATCAGCAAGTACAGAACATGTATGGGTCCTCTCCCCCACAAAATTCCCATATAAGCAGTGGGACAGGGTGCCCATAGAAGCTGCTGACCACTGGCTGACAGCCTGCTACTATTAGCTTTTCCAGAAGAACCTAGAGACCTTGCTCAGCTCTGTTATCTGTGGCTTCATTGCTGGTGTAGCACAACTGCCCAGCCTCGTTACCTGGACATGCCCTTTCTATATGTGAATGGCAGCAATCTCAAAATCTCTTTTTCCCTTCCCTTTAATCACATGATCAGTAACGCAACATTTAATTAGGTAACCATAATAACGCAATACTTGGTCAAAATATGCACACCCCTCTGTAGCTACTCATTCTCCTATGAGATTGTAAAAATGTAGTTTAAAATGAACAATTTTGAACACCAGTTCACTATCATTTTTTTTGAACTTGACTCAGATTATTTTTTTCCTTTTCATAAGTCAAACACCCCTCCAAGGTGTTTTTTTTTTTTTTTTTTTTTTTTTTTAAATCATCACATTAGTTCAGAGCAGACAGCTCTTAGAGCCCGTTTCTTGAACCTGCAAATAAATAAATAAAAACAGCAAAAGAGATCTCCCATGTGCAGCTTTAATTGCAGTTATAGCTCAAAGCATGACTTCACCAGTTTGCTACATAAATAAAGAGGGTCAAGGAAATAGGAGAGTTGGGAAGAACAAGGTGTTTGTAAATGGGCCTGGTGGCAGCTTCAATCAGTGGCCTCTAAAAACAAAGCTCTCAGTAACAAAGTCTTGGCTTATACTCCATCAGACATCTGAAATAACTCAGCTCAAAGGCAGTCTATTGAACAGCTACGTGGAAACTGTGTGTGTTCAGAAGAGTTGATATTCCTGAGAAAATAGAACTGTCTTAAAAATACTGAGCCAGTTTCAGAGGTCACTTTATGAGGGATAGAAAATCTGCTTGGTTTGAACTGCAGATGTTCGCAAGCTTGCTCTTTTAACAGCACGGTATGAAATCCTGAAACCATTAGTTTCATATTAAGAGTTTCAAATGCAATTTTCTGTGAAATGCTCTTTTACAGAACACACCAAAATTAGACACCATGGTTTCAATAAGAAACTGATCTTCAACGAACTGGAAATCTTCAGTTTGGTACAACTAACTTGGTATTTAAGAAACGGAAGGTCAAGTTTCATTAACGGAGGAAGGGATCCTATAAAGATACTAGACAATTTTTAGCAATTCAACTGTTTTTTCTTCTATAAGAACAACCTGCGAACCCTTACTAGCAAGATACTAGTACAGAAAACACCAAATGCCCCCCACCCATCTGACCACATACAAGTTTTCCCACTTGGCTCCTGACACAACTAGCAGTGGCTCTCTTAATCCTACAGGGAAGACGACACATGGCTACATCACACTGCTTTCAGGTTCGTTATCAGCCATGGAACCTCTTCTGGTCCTCACCCCTCTGCCCCAATCCCACAAACTCTAACCCATTTTAACAGTAAAATATTTTAGCAGTATCTTTAGAAAGGTAGTTCCATTTTATATTTTTTTCTTCCTTTTACAGCAGAACTGTGGTGAAAGCTTTGAGTCAGCCTGGAAAACTCAAACTGTCCTTCATTGGCTTGCAGCATTCATTAGAAATAAATTCACACGTAGAAATGGTTATTGTTATGGTCACTGCAAAGATTTGCATCTTAACAACTCAAATCTTAGCCAGAGACCAACTTGAGACATCTAAAAGCAAAACTGTGGTTAATAATAGATGGAAGTCTGCTCAAATTATGTATTCTGATGTCATCTGCAGTTATCAGAGCCTTATTTCACAGGACAATCCCACGGCTAAGTATTAATAAGGCAGTTTCCAGTGAGATACAATTGAGTTACAACACAACAGTACTAGAAGTATTTCTATAAAGTTTGAAATGTTTTTAATATGTACATTCTTAGTAAATATTAAAGTAGTGCTCTTCTCTTGCACTTTTTTCTTTAGACTTCTAAAAGGGCATCAGAAATACAGTTTTCATCCCCCTCCGAACCAATGCACAGGTTGTTACCTTTGTAACAAACACATATGAATTCTGTACATCTTTCCCTCCCCACAAAAGAAAACTATGCCATGACTACCCAATTACACATCATCACAAGTTTAAGTTACGCATACAAATAATTCCAGAGTATTTTTTTTTAAAAAAACATATTGGATTTATGAAACCATTCCATGCATTCAACAACAAATAAAAGAAAAAAAAAAAAAAAGATCGTTAAATTTCTTTAAATAGCATTTTCTCTACCCAAGTACCAAAGTCTGGATTCAGTGTATCATTAAAAATAACCATTGCTTGACTCATAGAAACATGACAATACATAGATAACCACGTTTCTATTTATAGACAACACGCTATACTACCTCTTTAATGAATGTCAAATAAAGCAAGGTTTGCTTTCTAAGACATTGAAACTGCACATTAAGAAAACAGTAAGAGGTGCTGCTAAAATGGGTAACATTTTGAAAGGATGGCTATGTATTTATACGATCCTGCTTTGGAGTAGCAGTTAATCAGTAGGGTTCCTATGCTGGTAGCTAGTTTCTTTTTTTTCCAGAATGACAAGCTTTCCAATAGCTAGAGCTTAATAACCCGCAAATACCACCAATTTTATCCTGAAGAGATGAAAAGAATAAATTTATGCAGTGAAAGCTCTTGGGGGCAGTCACCCTCTTCACATAAATGCTTCATTTTTTTTGCCCTACAAGAAAGGCCCATAGCTCAACAAACAGGTTGGAAACACATTTGGGACGTACATTACAAACCTGAATTGAGAAGTAAAATTCTTTCACTTTTGCCAAGAAAAGGATAAGTAAAATTAAAATCTTATTTACATGCATATAACTCTGTTTTGTAACATCCTATCTGAGTGTCTGCCCTAATATACTCCTTGAAAACTGTACTTCAGTTCTAAATTTAGCTCACATGAATCCTGCCTGACAGGCATCAGTCCCAGGCATTATTCCCTCCCAGTAAATAAATCGGCACTGTCAATATGCTCAATTTATTTTGACAGATCAGTTTAGAGTGTCACATGTTCCTGATATACAGGGATTAATACCTGTGCAAATTAGTATCCATTTATTAGGAAAGTTGTCCATTAGCAAGGTGCATCTTCAGAACAATTACAACCAGCTTGCTGCAACTATTCCTGCCCTGTAATCTTGTTGAACTGCACTTACGTACAGTAAAGCAGTAAAAGATTGTTGATCAGTACCATTTGCTGCAGCTGTTAACAATTCTGTTTGCCACAAAACCAAATCATTTACAAAACATTTTGGCTCTTTAACAGAGTTTTACCAGGTGATGTTAATTACCATCCTATCAAACAACTTTTTGTAAAGACTATTAACAATGTACATGGCTGAGCATGCACCTTACAGACAAACACATCTGTCAGTTTGATACCATGTAATTACACAGTGCCTGAAAATGACAACACATCTTAAACACCATTTTAATTAACAGTTTCAAGCGGGAAATGTTCTTTAATTTTTTATTTTATTTTTATTTTTACAACTGCTATACTTGCATGAATGTTTATTTTATTTTTTATAAAAACACTAACTCCTGTCCAGAAGTCTAGACACATTCTACATACTACAGGTTAAGGCAGTAAAAAAAATGTGTTCCTGATAACTGGTCTTGACAATGTCAATTAAAGCTGTCTGAAGCCACTCCAGTTCTCCAACAGATCATTGAAATCCCATATAATTTGTTGAGTGAAAAAAGTTCACCTTGTTTTCTTCGGAGTTTTAGTAACAGAGAACAAAACAGAATTGGGTATGGCAAATTAAGAGAGTGTTAAGGGAAGGGAACATTTGATTTCGATTCACTGTATGAGCTTAAAAGTTAAAGGGGTGTGATTTTAGATGGGAGCCTGAATCAACCAAGAACTGTAGGGAATGAAGCAGAAAAACCAATTTTATGCACATTACTGCATTCTTAAAAATATATTGTTATCTTCAGCAATTCAAGTAAGGTAATAGACATTATCAAAAATAACTTCATGAACCATACTTAAGTTTCAAATCACATTCTCAAACTTTTAACCCAAAGCAGTTTTATTTGTGTTAACTTCATATAATAAACCATGAAGGTCTGACTGTACAAATGGTTAATGACTTGCACTTGATTCCTGTAATAGCTAGCAGACTTGCTAACCAACGTACTGTAAAGATATGGCAGATTACGTGTTTTATCAAAGCACTTTGATTTAGGCATTAAACAAATTCAAATGGTTGACATTCTGTGCTTCTACTGCATCACTTAAAAGAGAGGCAAGAAACACCCATTATTATACAGACAAATATTTTACAGAAAACCCTTCCTTGAAATCAACCTTTTATCCGCAGCTGTAGATGAGAGTATAATCTGTTGTAAACAGGGCACTGTGTTGTAAAACCAGTTTTGTTTTTTTGTTTTAAGATCTCTCCAAAAGTTGGAAAAACAGACTCTTCAGAATGTCTTTCAATTGTAGCATGTTCTGTTTTCTATATCATAAAGTTACTTTCCTTTGATTCCTTTTTTAAAGATGTTTGTGTTCACAGCAGTTCTGTTTTTAAAAATTGTTTGAAACTTATATAAAATTCTGTACATGTTCACAAATTATTGCATAAACAGCATAATCTTCATGACAGTATTCAGCAACACATGTCCATCTCAGGAAGTTCACGTTTCCCTTCTTGCTTTTTTCTTCTTTTTAACTTGTTTGGGGGATTCCCAGCTTTCTTCAGACTTTGCTAAAAACAAAGCATAACTACAGAGTTACAACTGAGGAAGTCTACACAGAACTGACTTTTAAAATCTTAAAGAGTACATTCCATAACACAATGAAGCTTCAGCCAGCATGATTTCTGCAGATCTCTTATTTACCTGTTTGTACCAAATGGACTAATCCAAAGTGCCTCTAAAACAAAGTTTGATAACTGCAACCTCTTTTTCTTACACCATAAATAAAGTCACTCATTTCTGTTAATGTAACATCTGCAATAAGGTCATTATCAGCTGTTGGCTAAGTGGAAATAACGTATGTGACCTTATTTGTTCACTTTTATCAGATTACACCATTTTTAACCACTGAGTTACACTTATGCATCAGAAGATTAATTTTTAAAATAATGAACTACATAAAGATGTGGTTACATGGTATCCAGAATCAAATAAAGAATCACTATATTGTTTGAATAAATAGATTGGCCTTAAAATGTGCTGGCTGCCAAAAGCACTAAGTCAGGTAAAATATTGTACATGTTTAATATGAGATATTCTCCCATTTGCTGAGGTGGGAATTAGTCACAAAAGCCTATTTATTTTAGAACCAGAACAAAAAGCAGTAAAATGACATACTGGGGATCTTATCAATGTTTATAAATTCCTGAAATGTGGGTGACAGAGGGATTTGGCCAACCTCTTTTCAGTGGTTTGTGGGGACAGGACAAGGGGCAATGGCCACAAATGGAGCTCAGGAAGTTTCGCACCAACATGCAAAAGAACTTCTTCACAGTGAGGGTGACAGCACTGGAACAGGCTGCCCGGGGAGGCTGTGGAGTCTCCTTCTCTGAAGATAGTCAAGGCCCATCCGGATGCCTACCTAGGCAACCTGCTCTAGGGAACCTGCTTTGGCTGGGGGTTGGACCCAATGATCTCTCAAGTTCCCTTCCAACCCCTATAATTCTGTGATATTAACTATGTAATTATGGCAGGGAACTCTCATCCTGATAGGAAAGGGTACATTCAAATGTCTGTTAAGGTCTTGACAAGGACAACAAATATTTTTAGTCATTCAAGCATACGAAGCTTGTTTTTCCTCACAGTGAAAGGACAGTTGCCAAAATACTTAAATGAAAGCTAAATTATAGTAAGATCCATCAGTGAAATACAGAAGTATCTGATGTGCTACTCTGCATCCAAACCGCATGGCAAAGCATTCTGACTGTAAATGCTCTATGGAAAAAAAAACACGACATTGTGAATTCAGATAAAATTGTACTGAAATACTTACTCTGTGGAGGAGGCACACTGTTTTGCTTAACATTGGGACTAGAAACATCTGTCTCTTGCAGCATCTGTGGCACTTGGGAAGCGATCTTGTCAGAATCGCTCTCTGATACAATTACAGATGGCTCAGTAGAAACAGCAAGTGAAGGAGCCTCCTCAGGCTATTTGAAAAAACAGAAAAAAATCCAAGAGTTTACTAAGTCATGTAACTGTAAGACATTCTTATACAGCGTTATTTTGGAACCATACTTAGCAGGTGCTGGGAAGATGGCACTGAAAAATTAAGCCAATATTAAAATCCTTTAAAATTGTATTAAAAGCCGCAAGACTGTGACTGCCATCTAGTGCCAAAACTTTTTAGTTGCATACAAGCAAAGTAGCCACGTAAATTAGTTCACTTTAACATAATGCAGAGAAAGAGAATACAATCTGAAAGTCACAAAAATCTGAAAACGATTCTAGAACATGTATTCAGAATAGGTGGAAGACAGTGATGTATACACATTTTGTTTCAAAGCAAAATGGCAAACTGTTTTAGTCAAAATCTACAAGTCAAAAAAGCTTTTATATGGTTCAGAAAGCATTTGCAGTTGTTCCTCCCAAGTGCTCAGCTTGGTAGTTGCACACATTCTGTGCTTATATTAGAACAACAGGTATTTGTGAGAGTAGTCAAAAATGTTTCAGTGAAATCTACTGTAGAATGAACTGCCAGGTGAAAGGTAGTTTTAGTATTTTCCGATTATTGGATCTATTTTGAAGATTCCCACTACAGAGATGAACTGTATCTGTAGCTTACTATGTAGCACTTACTGGAATGAAAGTACAGTAAAACACAAGTTGAAATGCAAGGAAAAAAAAAAAACATTTTAGTAGGAAAGTCAGAACAAAAAAGAACTGTATGATCCCACAGCAGGCAACCTACGACAAAAGGCTTCAGATAAGAGTATACTGGAAAAACATGGTATCAGTCAAGAAACAAACCCAAAACTTTAGGATGTTATTAAGAATGCATGGCTGTAGCTGTCCTGCAACAACAAGGATGTGAAACTAACAGAACATAACAGTGATGTCTACATCCATCCTGTGATATAGATGTACACAGATCCTAGGTTATTGTTACCAGCTTGTACTGTTGGTATCACTAACATAAGCATCTCACAAAAACTTAGTCAAAACATAAAATAGGGCAATATACATTTAATACTGAGCAAGAAATTAAACAACTTTAATATTTTTAATAAGAAAAAACTAACAACAAAAAATAAGGTAGAAGTTCTCTAATCTATTACGAATAGAGAAGTTTTCTGTGTTCTTACACAACTGAAATAAGTTTAATGAGAGAACTACTGGAATTATAATTAACATCACGCTGTAAGGATGACTTTTTTTTAATACTGCCTACGCTGATAAAATGAAGTCCCATATTGCAGGACTCCCAGGCCTTGCCAATTCTGATGTTGTCTAATTGCTGGCAACAATTAGCTACACAAATACTTCAAATCAACGTTGCCTCAAACAGAAAGAGGACTTAAGAAAGTTCTTAGTTGTGCAAGGTAACCAATTAAGTTTACTGGCATCACTCACAGCTTTGTTAGGACAGGGTCACTCTCCACCCACAAATAAAACAACTTGATAAAGATTTTAATGTATTGTACAGTTGTACTGGAACATACCATTCATGTACCTAAAGGGGGGCTACAAAAAAGCTGGGGAGGGACTCTTTGTCTAGCAGTGTAGTAATAGGATAAAGGAGAATGGCTTTAAACTAAAAGAGAGGAGATTTAGATTAGCAATTTGGAAGAAATTCTTCACTCAAGAGGGTGGTGAGACACTCAAATTTTAATTTTCCTCATACTTTGTTTTCATGTTTCAGAGCATTTGCTCAAGACTCAATTACCTAGCTTGAAAACTTTGGTCACCCATTTCAGGCATCAGTCATAGACCATTTCTAAAGTGTTTTGGAACAGCCAATTCAGTATCAGAAGACATCTTTGGATACCTAAAGTTACAGTAGAGCCAAACCTGATGGCAAAGAGGCTTGAAGAATAACTGGTAAGCCATCTGCATTGTCAGATGTAACAATTCACAAATTAACCTTTATGTTCACCAAGTTCAACTAACTTTCAGGGAATGTCAGTAACAGTTTTTTTTTTTTTTTCCCTCCTCTTTTCTTTTGCTTCCACAACAAGTTTAATACAATATTTGATCTCGCTTCACAAAACTGCCGCTGGCTGCAACACAGCTATATATAGGCACAACCTATACAAACACAATGAATTTAAGACTCACAGCAACAGAATCACTCCAGTCTAAAAAATTATAGTGCACAGTGTAGGTCTACATCCAAGCTGGTGAATCAGACAGAATATTTGATACCAGCCTTGAATAAAAGTTGAAGTAAATCTAAACTGAATAATCATAGTAAAAGCTATACTTCGCAGCAGAGTATTTATAATAAGCTAAAACATGTCTGAATCTGGTTTTCAAGGCATGTTCTCAATATACAGTTTCTGTACTTTGGTGACTGTAGCTTCTTGTAAAAGATTTCATTCTATTATTTTCATTGAAATCTTCTTGTCTTTATGCAACCTTGTTATAACCTTGCTATCTTTATGTAACAAATGCTTAGTTATTAAAGTGAACCTCACTGGGGACTGTCTCACTGATATTGTTCATACTTCATGGAACAAAATCAATACCATCAGAAATATTAGTTATTTTACTTCTTCCTACAATGTGATCCTTGTAGGACATTATCTAAAGAAACTATTTTGGAGAAAGACTAAAGAGAACTTGTATTTTCTATAGTACTTGTTTCAACTGAGAACTGAAATAAATGGTCAGTTTGTGAATTGGTTCCATGACAACTCAGAACATGGTATATTGGTAACTCTTCACTCAGTTGCAATGAGGCAGTAAGACATGCTGAGATATTAGTCTTGCATTCTTACCTATTTATTCTTAGGCTTCCAGATCTCAAAGTTTTAGAATTTATATATTCAAACAACAACAAAATCCACAAACTTGGTCATGATGAAGATGCTTAATGATTTAGCAAATGCTGCTTTTTAGAGTGGATGCCCTTTTTAAAAACTCATAACTAACCTGTATCTAAAATTCAGCCTCTTGGTCACCTTCAAATTAAACATAACCTGAAGCATATCCCTATTGTTACATTACCATACACAAACTAATATTTCAGTACATCTTGAGCATTTAAAAATGGAAATCATTAAACACTGTTTTATAACCTTACCTTAGCTGGTTCACTAGTACTTATGGTCTTCAGAGAAAAAGCTATTTCCTGCTGTGGTTGAGCTTTTGAGGTATCCTCTTGAAATTCCTCTCCAGCTTCTCTATCCAGTTCTTCAGTGTCCTACAAAATTGGGGAAAAAAATTAGGAGCCTGTATGTGCAGTAAAGTTCTGATTCTTTCTCCCTACACAGTTTGGTTGCCATAATTAGCTTGTATAACTAAGGAAATCTAAAAAAAATATTAAAATAGTTGGCTAATACTTGCTTAATATGCAGACGTTTCAGGTACTGACTTGTATAGCTTTCTTTTGCGTATTATGCTTTAACAATATTTTGCAACCCAGTGCAGTTTGCAGGGATGTCTGTAAAATAAACATAACTATATACAAACTGAAAACATTTCCTAAGTTTCCAAGTCTCAGCCGTTACTCCTTAAGCACAGTTGGACAGTTTTCCTTTAAATGAAGAATTAAGTAGATACATTTGTTTAAAGCACTAAAAGGGCCCTAAGGTGAACAGTACCTAGAACACAAGTCTCCAGTTTTAAACTGGAAGTACCTTCTCAAAACATTCCTTCCTTCCTTATTTCCCCCGGAAACTTGTGAAAAATGCAGTCAAAGCCTGTTGACTCCTAACAGGTAAGAATATATCCTGTCTTACATTTAGCTCTGATAGTAGCTTCTGCTGCCTGAAGTCAACAAATACAATGTGAACACATAGATTGTACTGTTTAAATTATACTTCTCATCAATGAATACATTCAACTTTCAGGGTTATAAATTTACAAATTTTAAGTGAGTTTGAAGAAGAACTCGCAAGTTAAATCACTAAACTTACTATTCTAACTTGAAGATCCATGCAAAACATTGAAAACACCTGTTAACCATTTCTTATTAATCATGACTTATGTCTAGAGTTATTGCAGAAAACAGAACATTATAGATTTCAATCATAGGAAAGCTACAGACCTACTATCCCTTTTTTTTTTTTAACCTTAAAAGAAATGTTGCAAATTGACACGAATCAACCGTCTCTACTCACACAATATTAAAAGAACTCTACTTGACAGTAATTTTATCTTTTACAATTAAAAAAAAAAAGAAGCAAATCCAAAGTAATTATGACTGAAGTAATGCTTTCCTCCTCCTCCTTTATGAACGGCTGTCACCACAGGCAGAAGCAGGATGTGTTCTGAGTATGAGCTGTCAAAAGATTTTTTCTTATTTAGAAAGTACTTGTTTTCATCTATTCAAACATGCTCCGATTGCCAAGTGCAATCTGATTTTGCTTTTTTTTTTTTCCTTTTTACAGTAAATGTGTTTCAATGTAATTTTTCAAAAAAGAATTTAAAAATATCACAGACAACTCCAGCTATCCTGTTTGCAAACAGTATCCATCTCACTCAAATCTGACTCACATAGGATAGCTGTACTTGCAGAGTTAAAGTCATAGATACTTAATATTTCACATAAACTACAAAAGTACTTTAGAAAACCATTATATCCTAGTAGAACTGCACTTCAAGAACACCTAGAAAGGGAATTTCAATCTCTCGTTCTAGCTAGCTATGCACACAAGGCAGCTGTCTTTCAAAACACAGGAACAGAGAGCTTCCCACGCAGAGGAAAGTCCCTGTAGAAGCATCCCTGCAATACAGAATCTTGATTTGAAAGGTCATTGATTGATTTCAAGGTAAGCATTTTTCATATATTTCATGCTTTTCAGCAATCCAGCAGAACTACTCTATATTCACCAGTCAATCAGAGAATCATTTACATTGAAAGAAATATTAATAAAGGAGTCCTTAACTTGTAAAAACGGTAGTGTACCATAAAGAGTAACAATGGTTCAGAAAGAAATGAATTTTACCTTTCCCAAAAATAATTTTCTTAAGTCACTAATGCACAAAAATAAGTTGATTTTGTGAATTCCTCATAAGTTTATTTTCAGACAATCCAGATCTTGCTCCATTTACCTGTGAAGGAGAGTTAGCTTCTTCACCCTGCTTCTTCTTTTTCTTCTTCTTTTTCTTGGACTTCCCACTTGTCGAACTCTGAAGAATTGGCTCTGCTTTTTCTCGTTCATTATCTGAAGCCTTAAATATGGAAATATAAGATATTAAACATTTAGGATGACAATGAAACATTCTTCCTATAAGCTAAACTTAAAATACTAGCTATAAGTGATTTAATGGCACATAAAAGGAAGTGAAAATCTTATCTGGAAACAGAGTACAAGAGATGGGAAATGAAAAACAAACAATGTACATAGACATGCTGCTTTTTGCACACACAAGCATTGTTGAGTAGTATTTATGGGGAGAGATCCAAATCCTCTATTAGTACTCAATAAAAGGTAATACCTTACATTATGGTGAGACACCAAGATCTGACATGGAGCTAACTGTCTTCTATTTTCCCCTATAACAACATCCAGCACCACACGTTAACAAAATGCTGCTGCTGTTATCAGTGTAAAGGAAGTGAGAGATTACCTTAATCATCACCCTTAAGTTACTTTAAGAAACAGCAGTGGTAAGGGCAAAGTCTTGGAGCTAAGGAGAAAATATCACCTTTTACCTTCTGAACATCAGATAATGCCTCTTCAGGTTGCGGAACAGAAACAGCTTTTTCTTCATCTACCCAGTTTCCCCACTCTTCTGCTGGTGCATTCCAATCTGAGCTAGGATCAGCAGAAGAAAGTCCATCTGCAAAAATTAAAGAGATTTTCAGGAACGTCACCTTACTTTACAGGCACTCTTTGACAGTTGAAAAATAATAATAAAAAAATACTATGCAGGAAACTACCTTTGATACCAAGATATAAACAGGTGTTTCCTGTATTTCTGAAATATGTAAATATCTTAATGATAAGATGAAGACTTTGGTAAGTAATGAGTCAGCTTTAATTATTTTACAAAGCAATAGGATTACAAACTAGTCGCAGCAGCTAGCCACATGCAATTGCTTTGGGATACTTTTATGAACTATGAAAAGAGGAACAAAGTCAAGGGTTGTTTTTCATCTTAAGTCTTTTTCCTGGGTTGTGAAGAAATTAGGATGAACTGTGAATAATACTGATGCTTAGAAGGGATCCTTTACAAGTGTCGTATCTGAGAAATGTAAATCTCATTGAGACAGAACTCATCTTGTAACAAAGACGTTCTTTAATACATTATTTTTCCCAGGCTTTTAAGTCCTTACTCTATTTTGCTAGAATTGTCCTTTTGCAATGGCATGCATTTATGCTGTGATGGGGAATGACAGGGTCAAAAGTTAAAAATGCTAGAAGGGAAGAACTAAGCCCTAGAGTTTAGCAGAAACTTACAGCAAGTCGATTTCAAAAATATTTTTTTACCCTTCACCTATGCCAAATCGATGGCAAACATCCAAACTTGGTCTGCCAACTATGGCAGCATTCAATTTAAACATTTAAAAACTTATGATAAAGTGAAAAGCAATGATAAAACCAATTGCATTTACTAGCAAAAACTGTAGTTTGCTAGTACACTAGGATTTTAAGATTACCTAGAAAACTTTATCTCTTGCCTTCTTGTAAAAATATTACCTCAACTTACTTGGTATATTACGTATATAACATACTTCGAACATTATACACTAGAATCAACTGATTTGAAAAAAATTACTCCAGTGTAGCACTTAATAAGGTTATTATCTATTGTCCTGTCACTAATTTCCTTAAGAAAAAATTCCATTCTTTTTAATAGAAAATTCATACTATCTGGACATACAGTTAATTCCCATGCACTGACCCTGATAGATCAGTAAAGTATATCTGTATATCACTTAAGGAAAGTTCAAGCCTATTTCCCCCTTCTTATTCTTATAGATACCAAGTAATGGAGGTGCACTAATGAAAAAAATGACTTGATTAACAGAAGCTGTAGATATAGACATTCTATGCTCAGAAATGTGAATAAATTATGCTCTTATAACGAAAAACTGATCAATTCCAAACGATTAACTGAAGATGTGCTTCCCTTATTCTTAAGCCAGATAAAAGACAAGAGAATTTTTATGTAAACTGGAATTAGAATGATCATGACAAAAATGATGGAGTCAATGACTCTATCAATCCATTCTAACCCTGCAGTGATTGTTCTTAGAAGGTAACGTATGGCAGCCTTGATGGTCACTTTGTTGACCATGTTTTTAAGCCAATGAGCTAACGAAACTACATTGTTTAGTTCAAAAACAAAAACATTTATTCAGTCAAATATAAGAATATCAACCACAAGGCAATTCAAAAAGTGGACTTAAGGCTGTAAATGTAAGCTTTCTTCAAGGGTACAGCTTCACTGGTAGGTATTTAGGTAAGTCTGTATCACTCCACTACTACTACTAACTATACTCCAGCCCTTGTTTAGGTTTCTGACTGTGGTAATAACTAAAGGTATGTTCTGAAATCAGCAAGGAGGGGAAAGGGGAAAACAAACACCATGCTTACTATAACTCCCAAGTAACTTCATTGATCTCTAGCCTGCATATGCTTTTCATATACATACAAAATTCCCTAATGCTTGCTAAGCAAGGAAGTAAGACTCAATACAGGAGTCTTAATGTCATGTTAGGTTTTCAGTAAGGTACAACCATGGAAAGGCAAACTCAGTTACTCAGATACAATCTACTAACACCAACATAACTTCTGCAGACTTGCAGCAGATTTCTTATCATTTGTAGTAAATTAAGACTGTTGTAATTACATTGTTCTTCTAGCAAAAGTCAGAACTACATTAAAATGCATGAGCTTTCTTTCACTTCTGTGTTTCAATACCAAGTATTTTGCCTAAGAAATAATTATCTACTATCACTCATCAAAAATACTTTTTGCTGCTTTCCTCAAACTGATACTTATCTTTACAGAAGTGGAACATTTCAGTTTTTGTCTTCATACGCTCACAACTGGTTAATGCAAATAGCTCAAATAATTATGCTTTAAAGTGATGGTAACTGTAATTTTTGTTAATGAACATTTTAGAGGAACATACTTAACCCAGACCATTCGTCATCAACAGGGGGTTGAGCATGACTTAAATCCCACTGAAAATCGGAAGTACCAGCCTGAGAAACTGGCTCACTATTGGATCCTGAAAGGGAATAAATGAAATTGCACTTTTAAGTTACAGGCTTCCTCATTTCTCTTAGGTAAAGAGATTCAAAGGAAAATAGCAAAGAAAGACAGATGGCCCAAGGAATAAAAAAGTCTGGTTCTCAACACCACACAGTACAGGAAAACTACCAAGCTCTTCAAAGTGAGATTTATTCAGAAAACAAAGGAACCGAGAAAGGAAGACAAAGTCAGCAGTAGAATATGGAAAAAAAAAAAAAAGAGGTAATACAGATTAATAACATTCCACAAGATTTACAGCAGTCTCCTCTAATTGGAAAACAATGAAAACTTATGGGTGATAAAATAATTCACCATGTGTAAGTAAAAACTCTTATATGCATCAGCTTAGAAGACTACTAGAAAGAAACTTGATTATATCAGAGATATAGCAATTAAATTATTTACTACTAAGTGAATTTTATGCTCATCATTTAGACTCAGCACACAATCAAGCAGAAATATCTTATTGATTTAGCTTTTGATTATCATTTTAAAAGTTACTTTATTGCATTATTTGAGCATAACAAAAACAACAACAACAAAAAAATCAGTTCAAGTAAAAAGTTCCAGGAACATAAAAGCAGCATGACAAACAACAGTAAAGCCTAATTCCAGCTATGATAATAAAAAGTGTTAGACATCTAACATTATTAAGAAAAATAAGGCATTAGCAAACAAAATTTCTGAAAAGACCCCAAAAAGCTCATTTGTGGGACTGAAAAAAATTAACATACCGCTTCACAGTGAGACTAATGTTTGAAAAGAAGTTTAACTAGGATCACAGATAGCTACCTGGTTCTCCCTAATTTATAAACGCCTCTGCAAAAAAAAATCTCAAATGACAAGAATATTGACACATTCTCCACCTTTTACTAACCAGCCATTACAGCAAGCAGTGAATATTTATTCGTAATTTAAATATTAATTAATAATTTAGCTAACGTGCATCAAAGACCATAAATATACTTTATTGTCCTCATGCTTCTCTCTGAATTCAAGTTGGAATGATGGTATTGCAGATGAATCGCAGATCAGTCTTTCCTACTTTATTAACTAAGTTTTCTTAATTTTCAGCCTAGCAACTCAAATTCAAGTGGATCCCTTTGGGAAATTCAATTTCATTAACATTTTTGTACAATTACTATTTTTTTTTTTCTTAAGATAGGTTTTCATTAAGTGAACTGTTCTTTGGAGAGCCTGGTGAATTAGACCTTGGCATTTATAACTTCTTTGTTATACTGGCACAGATGCGCACAGAGAATGAAGCACT
Source organism: Oxyura jamaicensis (assembly GCF_011077185.1). NCBI lineage: Eukaryota > Metazoa > Chordata > Aves > Anseriformes > Anatidae > Oxyura > Oxyura jamaicensis. Next base: position 135,852,041 of record NC_048894.1, on the reverse strand, counting down.
TGTGAGTTACAGGACAATGAACGCTAGTTTCACAGTATGAGGACCACAAACTGCAATGCCAGTAAACATAGCTTAATGCATAAGCGCTTGGCTAGCTACTTGCAAGAAGAAAACAGACATGCCAAGCTTTTTAGACTGGGAATAAATACGCAAGAGAAGAAAACCTGACCCCTTTATTAAATAATAAATCACTGTAGCACTTATGTCAGTAGTTTAACACACAAGATCTGTTAGGAAGCCAGGTTTGTGTTCTATAGCAATTTCACCCTTCAAAACAAGACGACCCTGGAGTTAGTTCAGCTTTCCTACCCATCCTACAAAGCAAAGGACTTCAACTCCTGCCTACACAACACATTTTGAAAGCAGTGCTTCAGTTCCTTGAAGGGAAAAAAAGAGCCCCAATCAACAAACCCCCTGAAAGTGCAGGGTAAAAACTGTTTTCCTATAAAACAATTTTCAGATCTCCATCTTGAGTCACAGCAGTACTTAGCAATCTCTTATGCCAATCACTTAGATTCAACACAAAGGCAAGCAGAAATACCTCATTAACTTAGCTTTTGATTATCAATTTCAAAGTTACCTTATTGCATTATTTTAGCATAACAACAAAAAGCTTGGCAGACTTTCACAAAACAGGTCTTCTACTTGTTTACAGTTACCACTACTATTTTCAAAGGACAAACGATGCAAATAACACCTGGCAAAGTTGTTTCTACCTAGTATAGGAGAAGAGAGGCAAAAATCTTTGGAAGGGCATACATACCAGAAACTCCAGGAGTTAATCCAAAAGAAGAGAAAGAAGTAGAATTTGGTTCAGAGGTATTAATCCGTGCATCCACATTCCAAGCAGCTGTGGGGGGAGGGAAAAAAAAGAAAGAAAAAGCAAGCTTCAGACTGCTGGCAATGTTGAAAAAGTTAGCTATTTAATGATGAATAGGGTCAGTAAAACAGAGGAAGTTCCAGCCATGTTAACATTCCATACAGCTGAGAGCAGCGTTTGACTTATTACATGAGACAATCAGCACTGACAGAGGTGTGAATGTATGAACATTCAGCTTGAAATCATTTTCAGACTACGATCTTCCTCCCTCTACCTCTGTTTCTATATAGAATGTTAGAATTTTTTCTATATATAAACTTTTCCTTTGTGAGGAGTAGATTGTGTTTTGAGACCCATATTGCTGTATTTCTCCCCCTACTAACAACACTGGAGTTATGAAAAAGCCTATTTGTTAGCTCTGTGGATGACACTTAGCTTCAAGCAAGTTACTTTTATGTTGAAGAACAGAACTGAGTTCAGAACAATTTTTGACAAATACGAGATGCTTATTAAAAATTACAACATACTTAACTCTGTGAAATGTCAAGTAGAAAACAAGACAAAATAACCAGTGGCATAAATGTGTCAAAAAGAAGCAGCTGGTTAGAATGTGATTATATGATTATAAAGGAACTATAGTAGAAGTTATAATGAGCTACAAAAAGAACCTCAGGAGGTCCCTAGTACATCATCTTCTCCTCAACACACAGTCAGATCAGGCTGCACAGTGTTTTTTATCCAGTTGAATCTTAAAAGTCTCTAAGGATGAAGACTGGTTACCCACAAAGGTTGTGCATATATGATGCCTGACTGTCCTTGTGATGTAAAAGTTTCTGTTTTTATACTCAGTTTGAACCTCTCATTTCAATTTATGTCTGTTGTCTGTCATCTTCCTACCACACACCACTGTGAAGAGCCTGTCTCTGTCTTCCCAGTAACACCTCACAGGTTCTGGCAGGCAGCTGTCAGGTTCTCCTGAAGCCTTCCACTCCCCAGGCTAGACAGGCCCCATTCCCTTAGCCTCTCCTCCCACTGCAAGTGCTCCAACAACTGACATTTCTGAGGATCTTTGCTGAACTTGCTCCAGCTGATCAACATCCTTTCTGTATGGGGGGGGAGGGGGGGTGCAAAACTGGACACAGTATTCCAGATACGGTCCAAGAAGTGCTTATTAGAGGGCATAATCACTGACACAATCTACTGCCTCCTCTTAATGCAGCCCTGAACATTGCTGGTGTCCTCTCCTGCCAGGGCCCATGGCCATCTCATTGTCCACCAGGACGGCCATCCCACAGAGCTCCTCTCCAGCTAGCCAGACATTTTCTAGCTCGGGGTTTCTCCTTCCCAGGTGTAGCACTTCACATTTGTCCTTCAACTCCCTCGAGCTTTGGTTGGCCCACTCCTTCAGTCAGTTTAGGCCTCTCAAGATGGCACCCCTGATCTGGGCTGTACCAGCTGGTTCCCCAAGGGTTTGCGTAATCTGAAAGTGATGTGAGTCACACTATCACCTCCTCCAGATCATTTATAAAGATAATAAACAGGACTGCTCTAAGCACAGAGCCCTGTGATACCCCATTGCTACCAGCCTCCAGAGTACGGCCCACTGACCACTACCTTTGAGCCTAACCAGTTTTTCAACCACCCAGAGCAGACAATCCTAACTTTGATACAAAAATGCTGAGAGAGACAGTGTTGAAAACATTAGTAAAGTTATGGTAAAAATATATCCTCTGCTCATCCACAAATCTGGTCACTTAACCAGAATCTGATCAGTCTGGTCATGCATGACTTGTTCTCAGTAACAAAACAAGAGCAAGCTGTTTAGTCGCTAAGAAATACCACATTAGAATATAAAGCAGAATACAGCTAACTGGAATATGAACAAAGTAAAAAAAAAAAAAAAATAGAAACAACAAAAACACTTGCTTCTACTCAGTAATAAAAAGCTTTCAATGGAATACCAGGTCCAGTCTCAGGCACCATAATCCAAGAAATGTGGGACAAATTTAACCAATCTAGACAAAAGCAGCATTTCTGACTACAGCAGAACACTGCTTTCCAGAAAAGACCAGGTTCATTTAGACTGAACAATGGAAAGGACAGTATCACACTGTTTACTAATAAGGTTGTTGCACAGACAAATGAAAATTTCATCATTTATCTGAACAATATAAGCAAAAAAGGCTAAAAACTGTACTGGCAAAAACTAAAAAATAATTTCTAATGAGAAAAAAAAATTGTAAATACACTTAAAGAGACTGTCACAAGAGCTGAGCAATCTTCGCTCCTGAAGCCTAAACAGATGTCTGTTAATACAACACAGCTGATTTAATAGGTTCTAATACATATGTTAAAAAAGGAAAGAAAAAAATTACACTTAATATACACCTTCAGACTTAATATACACCTTCAGAATTTTAGAGAAGTGATAAAAAATTAGGTTCCTTGACAGAAATAATTTTATTTCAGATGAAAACTGAAAACCCCATTAAACTAATGAGAAACATAGACGATAAGCCATCAGAACTTGCAATAAACAGAAAATGCTTAGTTCACATTTCACTAGACCATTCCAAGATTTTTTTGAATACATAAACAAAGCTATTCCAGAGATTCAGTACCAAAAATCATGTAAAAATGCTTAAGTGAAGCAAATTTTTCTCAAAATAGCTTACCAATAGGAGTGAACAAAGAACGCTCTTTCCAGGGCCTGCCCACCAGGGTTACGCCCCAGTCCTTTCCATTCCCATTAGCATCTCCAGTGTCTTGGCCCCAAGCCGATGTCTCAGTCTTCCTCTTCCCAGCTGTAGCTGAGGAAACAGACGTCCATTTCTCCTCCCCTACACCCATCTGTGAGGAGATTTTTACAGACTTCTCATTCCAGCTTCCACCGTTTACCGTATGGCTTTCGCTCAATCCTGTAGAAACTTAAGCATAAGAATAATGAAACGTTACATAAAATACTAATTGGATGAAGAATTAAAATCTTACATGCACATATACTTAGCAATAAAAAAGAACAAATGAACAACAGCTTTGCTACACCAGTGTGATACAGAAGAGCTGCTGCTCTGTCTCAGCTGATTTTCCAGTTCAGATGATACACACCATCTGTCAACTAACTTGAAGAGTGAGGGATAAAAACAGCACTGAACTGCACCCTTCTTCCTGTGTCCCTTTCTTTGTAAGACTCATATCTTGTTTCATCAGTGCCTTTAGATTAAAAAAACAAGGCAATTTCTCTTACAGACTATGGTGATGTGATGGCTTGTGGAGAGCCCTATATATTGAATGGGGAACAATTTCTGTTTTGTAGCTATGGTGGCATACAATAGCCCTCTAAGCACTAAGTAGAAGAAACGACGTGTAGAAAACGCTTCCCAAGTGCTACATGGAATTTGCTAGGCACATAGCTATCATTAACTACAGAGACCAAACTCGGGGGAAAACAAACAAAAAAAAACATGGTAAGCTCTCAAAATAACTCATAAACAACGTATTTTACATTACACTATGGTAAGAGACCACAAATCTATATCTGCAGTCTACTTTGCTGAGGAGCTACTAGTCATAGCAAGTTTAACATGTACTTTCAGAGGACTCAGTACTACACTGAGACAAAGATCATTATACATTTTCTTTTCTTCTTATGTCCCCATAAAACATAAAAGCTAATGATCCCCTGGCACACCCAACCTGACCCATATATGACACACTTTTCTCAAAGGGCCCTGCATATCAAACCCTCTTATTTTTAGTTATACATTGTAAACAACAAAAAAGCTGCCAGTTCACAAATGATTAAGTATCTACATACTACGTGTAACAATTACTCAGCTAAAAAGTGACACATAAATAAGTCAGAATCATATGTCCACAAAAAACACAGATGAAATGTTTTATTTCATAATTGAATTCCACTCAAGCAGCATGAACATACCAAATTCAAGGCAGTCTCACTGGCAAAGAAATGATTTGCTGAGATACGCCTACATGTTCCTAGATAAATCCTATTTCCAAACACACACAGCTGTAATATAACACCCCCTGTACCTAAAAACACTGTCTTTTCTCTCACAAATCTAGAGATGCTACACTGTGTCAATCTATGTCCTCTATGGGTAACATGTCCTCTTAGGGGATGGCAACAACAAAAACCGCAAACAGAGGAGCTGTTAGTATAGCTGGTAGAACAACTCTTTCAAAATCTTGCAAGAAGACAGCTGAAGTCCTGAAGCAAAAAGCTTGATTATTCTGTTGATTAAACTACTCTTCCAGCAACTTTTCATAGATATCACAGAAAACTTAAGGTTGGAACGGATCTCTGGAAGCAACCTAGTTCCACCTTCTGCTAACTTCTGTACAGCTAACTTAAAAATTGTGTCACATTACTCAGTCTTTATGATTACCAGAACTTGAGAGTTCAAAGCCTCTCTGGGCAACCGTGTAAAGAGTTTCCTTGCTAACGCCCAAACAAAATTTCCCTTCCTGTAACTTAATCATTGCCTCCTATCCTATCATTATACATCTCTGAAGTACATGGCTCCTTCTCTCTATGCTAAGGTCCAGAAAGTTAGCATGTGAATCAAAGCTCTCAAAAACTGGCAATGATGTATTTTCTGGACCTGGGTGCTTTTAATAACTCATTTGTTGACTTGCTTAAATGCAATGACTACTCTTGTTTAAAGAAATGCCACTAATGCTGGCTATAAAAAACTGCCATCTGTATATCACTACGCCAAATTAATTCACTTCAAGCACTGCTATATTGCCATCCCTTATCAAAAAGCCATTACAATTCATCAGTCAAGCATACTCTAAAAATAGCCAAATAGTTTAACAATTATATGTATGACAAATAACGTCCCCAAAATGAACGCCTTTACAGTAAATCCCTCAAAGGAGCTTTGAAAGAGCTGAATAACCCACATGTACACAACCTGCAGTGAGTGCAAACTTTACAGTAATCAACTGCTATCTTTGAAATCAATTTTCTATATTAGTTTTTCTTTGTGCAAATAAACTTATTAATGAAAAAAAAAAATCTGAAAAGCTAGCCTGAGGGATTTTTAACTGGAGCTTGAGAATAAGCTTTAGCATTCTGCAAGTAATGATCTGTATAGCAAGCAATCTGCCTGAAAATTTTAGACACTAGATCCTTTTTTTTTTATTTTATACATCCCAACAGATGTAATAGAGACTGTTTTCAACCTGTTGAGTAGTAACTGCAACTTAGAAGTATAACATTTGCATAGCAAAAAGAGCCAGCTGCATAATAGAGTTCCAGATTAGTAACCACCTAACACCCTGCACAGACAATGTGTTTTCACTTCTGTAAAACACTTTTCCAGTTAATTAGAAATCCAAGTCATGAAAGCCTTTTACCTTGTGGAATTGATGACTCCCCTTTGGAAGGTTTAGAGCTGCTAACTTGCACGTTCAGAAGCGTATCACCTGGTTAAGAGGTAGGAAGAGGCAGAGCTAGAGTAAATTTCTGCAGACAGCAGCACCTGTAAAACTACTTTAAGAGTATTCATTACTGGTATTTATAAAAAAAAAACAAAACTCCCACACACAATAACATTAATCAGTACCTCAAAGTAAATTAAGCCATCTCCAGGAAACTTAAGAGTGAAATTGATACTCAGTTTTTCATTGTGTTGATTCTTATAGACACGTAGAACTCAAAGGTGATTTACAGCCTATAAACTGAGTAGCTAGAGATTTCAAAGAATTCTAGCTAGTTTCCCAAGAATGGCAAGCAGAAATTTAAAACAGAAGCTGTTATTTTCCATCTAAGGGTAGCTATACATTTCTGAAATGCTTAGAGATACTTCTAATTTTTACCTTACCATGAAAACATTAGACACAGCTGATGCTCTTCAATTTATTCTGCTATTAGGTGATACATAAAAACATATGCTGCATAATGAAGTTTACAATAGTCATGGATAGCCACAGAGTATACAGACAGCTGGAATTACTGTTCCTTGAAGCTGTCTGTATGTAAATAATAGGAAAAAAAAAGAAAGCAGGAAACAATTTATCCAATTTCAAAGCACTGAGTCAAGATGCAAACAAGTCAATTAAAAAAAAAAAAACTGTTAAGCCCTGCAAGTTTCAATATGTTGTTACAAGGTACCAGATAGCAGCTAGACTCAGTCTTTTTGCTGCTTAGCTAGACTATAACTTCATTAAAGAGCTGAGTATATCAACAGATTAGAAATATGCCAGAAAGCTAAACTGTGTGTTTAAATTCTTTTAGCTTCCTAAACCACTTCTCATCTACAGCAAAGCATGAATTCCTATGCCTACACACTGCTTAAACCCATGAGACTACCTGAAACAGCAGCAGCTGTTGGAGCTAAAGCCTATTTCCTTATTGAAACCTCAGCTGCTACAATTGATTACTAAACTTCAGCCAGATGTGCCCCACCATCAGAAACCACTGTAGCATATGTACTAATAACAAACCAGACAGTGAAAAAGTCTACATATTAAGCAATGAATATAATCAGTGTAGAGAACTAGTCTAGCATAATAGGCATAATAACCTTCTCACAAGGAAGGGCTCAAAAATTTGAGTTGGTATTGCCTGCAAGAGTGCTGTGGGGTGAGTTTGAAGTTTCCAGGGAACATAATGGGCAGTGTTAGCAGAGCACAAAGGCAGGAATGGAGACACATGTCTGTGCAGCTACTGACATACCATGCCAGCATTGACAGAGCTCTGGTGTAGAGGCCATTGCCTCAGCCACTTACTCCAGGATGTCCTCTCCTGAGCTCTCACAAAACCGTAGCTCAAAAAGAGGGGGAGTTTTGCACAATGAAAATTATCTTTACATGGCTTAAAATCATTTCCTCAAGAGTTCCTCCAAATATATCTGCTATGCTTCCAAAACAGTCACTATTTAAGCATTCAAGAGACATCATCTTTCTAGAACTCTTTCACAGACCTCTTGACTTTCATACCTTTATTTTTTCTGAGACCAACAGGAAGTGATGGCGGAGGCATCAGCTGTTCAATGGATACAGTAGCTGTGTTTTCTGACCCTTGGGGATTTGATTCTCCTGAGCCACCATCAGTCAACACCTTGTCTCGCTTCCGCTGCTGTCGCTTTTCTCTGTTACTGATTTTAGTTTCCCAGGTTCCTAATATGTCCCCCAAAATGAAAACATGATTAAGTTAGAGAGCAAACAGGAAAGAGCTTTACCTTGTCTCATATCAAGCTGAAGTCTGAAAAAAGGTTCAGTTGAAAAATCACAGACCCAGCAGGCAACTTCAACATTAGCTGGAGAAAATGAACAACTGGCAGAAGGTAAGTTTTTTCCTGGATGCAATGCAATAGCACTTTGATTCCCAAAGCAAACAGGAATAACACGAGTTATTATATTATACATGACTATTCTCAGTTTCTATAAGTCTAACTGTAAGAAATACAGTTAAAATCATTAAATATTGTTTCACACATCAGATTTCCAGATCTAATATACAATTCTGGAGGTAGGACAAAATAAGTTTTCTGTGTTTATGAATCACAAACAAGTAATAGCATTTAAATCAAAGTACATCTAATCGATTTTTTGTGTGTTTGTGCTCAGTACCTTCATCAACTTCCTTTCCATCTAGGCGTGATGTATCTTGAACCGTTTTAGCATCTCCCTTTGATTTCTTTTTTTTCTTTGACTAGAATAAAAATAAAACATCTTATTAATTACTTAGTGATCACTCACTATATATTTAGAATAAAAAAAAAAGTCCAGGAGCAAACTTAAAACAGATTTTTTCTTAACACCCCTCTGTATGGACAGTCCCTTGAAAATGAAAGGACTACTAACCAATACTTATTCCTAAACATAAATTAAGACTGTTAAAGAGCATTAAAACCTTGTAGTGTACACAAATGGCAGATGGAGAGAAGTACTTATGCTACAGAGCACAAATCCTGATGGAAGAAGCAATGCTGATAGCATCACAATCACAGAGGAATAGGAACTGTTTGACAGACAGATCCCACTGGCAAAAACTGTATAGTTATATAGCAAGCAACAAAGAATGACAGTGATACCTTAAAATAGAAGCAAACAGAAACAAAACAAAAACACAAGTTGGTAAGAATTCCAGCACGGAAAATTACTTCAAAGCAGGAGCTGGGATTAGACCAATATGCATTTTTACTTATTTATTTTTATTTTAAAAGTTTCCACCTGTCATTGTTTCTTGGCTATGCAGGCAGAGATGAATGAATAGGAACAGAGATGACTACCCCTGCAAGCAGTTTTGGTGCAACAGGTATAATATAAAATGTTAAAAAGATACTACTTTAAAAAAAAAAAAAAGACCCTAGATATCTGGAGGGAGTATCTTGCAGAAAAACCTTTGAGTTTAACCTTTTGATAAGCTCAAGTGGTGGCAAATGACTCGCCTGCCTTTTTTGAAAGAAAAGAGTGCTACAAAGCTTTCTGATCTAGTGAAGAGGTGTGTAAGAACTACTAGATAAACCTGAAGGAAAAAAATATTTAAGTTTTTAAAGAAAGAAGGCTATCCACTCACATTAAATCACAACTTCCACTGATTTGCTGTCTCTGTATGTGAATACTCTAATAGAGATTTTTCAAGTATACTGAATGTCTTTCTGGACATCTAGAGTAAGACTAGCAGCTAGGTAATAGTTAATTACCAGCTTTTTACCTGAGTTCAGACTATGATTTGCAAGTCTTAGATGGCTAAGAACTGTACACCAATCTCTCTAGGTCTGGTAACAAATAAGTTATCACCACAGTTGTAGCAGAAATCTTATGGGTCCACCATGGTCTGCAGTGTGCATGCCTTTGAGTTTGCATGCCCCCAAAGCATCTTGTAGCTTCCACACAGGTATTGAAAGCAGTACAGCTTGTTAGTGCAGCCCCAGAGCTAATAAAAATGTCACTGCTTGTATGCAGTGCTGTGCCAACACACCTGTAACACTTACAGAACTGACTAGAGCAGTTAATTCACCACTTGCTGTACTAGGGGACCCTCAATATGCAAGCATCCAAACAGAATTATTTAACAAACTTGCTCAGTATAACCTACCTTTACCCACACACTGGCTGTATGACTTCTGAACAGTCTCTAAAAGAAAAGGATTCATTTCAAAAGCTACCTGAGAAGAATTGGTTCTAAGAACATGAACAAGCCAAATGATTTCTCAGAGCACCTTCCAAGTAAAGGATTAAGCATGACAGCAGATATGAAAGATGATTATGATTTGCTTCTTGCCACTTAGGCAAAGGAGAGGTTAGTGATCGCGTACCTTCGTCTTCCAGTCTCAGCTACACTGAGAATGGAAGCTGAGGTCTTAGAATCTCACATCCACAAAACCATCACCACTCATCTGGTCTTTGACATGAAGAGAACATGTCAGAAGACTTCACAAATCTTTCAGATAGCAGTTTAAGATGACTGCTTCTTCAAGTTATAACTGCAGTTGCTTAAGAAAATCACTTTTACAGAGATACTGACATTAAACACTACATTTCCTGATAAAAATATCAAAGCTTAATAGTTTTGAAAGTAAGATTTTAAAGACAGTCCTTGTTAGTAACAAAGATTGAGAATTTGAATATTGAAAATACATTTACTTTCCTAACCCGAGTTCCTAGAACTTAATCTAAGAAGCTGGAACTATGATCAGGTATCTAGCTTATTCAGCACCTGCCAAACCAAGTTCTGTAACCATCATTCTCCTGGTAACAAACTGACTGCTAAAGGTTAAAGATGTTAAAGTGTCTCGAGCAGCCTAGCCAATCACTTTGCAGGAGCCCTATTCATTCAAAGTGTCAGCTTCTGCAACAGAGAAAGCTGCCAATGTCGGGTCTGCCACCAGCCAAGGAGCACATGAGGAACTTGGCAGGCTTGCCAAAATTTATGTCTGTAAGATACATGGCCCCCCATGAAAGAACAAACTATAGAGGAATAAGTCCTTCTTCATTCTTAATGGTCTGTTTATTTCTAGTATTCAAGACAAGGCAGTCTTGTGTATTTTAAAAAAAAAAAAAATGGCAATAAAGTTTCAAGATTCTACAGTCTCATCCAGAGAATTTTTTTTAATACAGTCCCATATACTAAATGACTAAAAACCCTGTACTGCGGAAGTCACCAAAGTCAAAAAAAGGGAAGAAACTGTTCTATGTCAAGAGAATAATGAACTATATCAATCAGCCACAATCTAGACATTGCCCAAAGCTTCCCTTCCACACAAAGGAGAACAAGAGGACAAAACCTAAATGACTACCCTGAAAAAACACGCATGAAATTCACAAGGCTGTAACAGCTAACAAATACAGAAACACAAATGGAACTCTATTCTTCATCAAAAGCAAATATTTAAGCACAACTAAAAAAATCATACCCTTCAGGTCACAGATTATATGTATTTATATATCTGTATACATGCACACACTACTTAAAATCCTACCCGTCAGCTCCTACCGCCCACCTCAAGCCATACAAAGAACGAACACCTACACAGGACCCCTAACGTTTTTCTTAGCAGGCTTATAATGTTACCAACACAACAGTTGCCCCGAGAGGCTTAACCAAATAATTAGTGTCTGCAAAGTTACCCGTAGCTTAAAGCAAGTACTTGGGGCTGTTTTTAATTGAAGGGTAATAATCAACTCCCGAGGCAAACATGCTTCCCCAAAGTGATATGAAAACAATCTGTTGAACGAGCATCAGAAATCCATGTGGTGGTACCAATCTCCTGCAGCTTTCATTTAACATTTCAACATTCAATTTTAAGGTAAAGCTCAGGTTGAGTATTGAAACACCTTACCTGCCTGGAAACATGCTTAAGATAAAGTGAAAGTTAAGAATAAAAATGTGGTTGTTCCTTCAGGATCACATTTTGTTCTGTTCTTGAAAAGAACAGTTTGATACATGACTCATGGAGAAGAGAAAGAAGTATGCTGCATGAAATTTTAAGGTGACGCCATTTTACAGAAAAGCCAATTTGTCAATGATGAAAGCTTTCAGAGTACTACAGCCAACTGACACGATACAATTAACTTTTTGATAGTTTTCTTTTTGCCAACATACTAACTGAAAAAAAAAAAAGGGTAGTCAAGTAAGTTAATTAGAGCTTGAGTGAGCTAAACAAATTACAGTAATGAAATAATGTTTTCTTTCTCCAATACTCCTCAGTATAGTTAGAACAAATGCATTTTGTGAAGGAAATAATTCTATTAGTTCTCAAATATATCAAATGATTTAAGTCAGTTTACTTTGTCAAAACATACATATGTACATATTTAAAGGATTTTAAGAATGAATTTTTATCATTCCTAATAGTAAAAAAATAAAACAAAAAATACAATGTTTACCAGATCAGAACAAAACTGGTAGCCCAGCCTTCACTGTAGCATAAGCCAGATGTATTAATATTTTTAGAAAATGATGTCAGTAAAAAAATTTCATGCACAACGTTATCAAAAGAACCAAAATAAAGTTTTGGTCAGGGGCCTATCATAAATATATCTACGTTGCCCAGAAGAAACAGCATTTATGACAAAGCTAGAAGAGATCAGTCCTCACAGGACAAAAACCCAACATTTTATGTACAAGGTAGCCATACTAAAGACAGCTTCAGATCAAGCTTTAAAAAGATGTTCTAATGCAGCTGTTCAATTTGCACAAGAAAGCTCACACCAGACTTCAAAGCCTGTGTTTGTCATCAGAAATTAAGATCCCTAATCACTAATGGATACATCTGACAAAAGAAATAAGCACGCACGTGCTCTTAATCCTTTGAATAGTAGTCCCTCGATTGTTGGGCCATTTACAAGCCACTTAACAATACTATCATTATGCTACTTCTCCACAGAAACCCACAAAGATTAAACACAGACTTAATTTCTGTCGGTTTAACATCTTCAAACTGCGAACAATGGCATCAGCGTTTAGCATGGGGGTTTGTTTTGCTTGATGCAAACACTCCACGATAAGGCATAATCTCAGAAGCTGAGAAAATATATTAGCTCCTTCCAACAGAGCACTAGATTAATACTCTTCATAGTAAAAAACATGCCCTGCCCCCCCCCCCCCCCCCCCGAAAAATAATTGGATTTCCTACCACAAATTTTAGATATTTAGATGTTGAAGTTAACATGCATTAAACTTCAACATTTTAATTTCAAGTACATAACTGACCTTTTCATTCTTCTTTTCTGCATCCAAAGGTTGCTTTGTATTTTCTTTACAGACAGGCTGTATTATTTCATCCTCAGATACATCAAGGAAAGACCGTCCATTAGGCTGTGTGAACAGTAAATATAAATAATAAAAAAAATGGAGAAAGCAGATGAAGCAAAGCTTCGCCTATGAGATTATTGAAATGCAACTATTTGACTGCAAAATGCCTGCAAGATGGAGTAAAATCCACAGAATTTTGGATAAGCACTCAAAATATCCACTGCAGTTCTGTATTTACCATGTGTATGAATGAGAATGGAAAGAAATTAGAATTCTCCTCATTTCATCTCAATCTTATTCAATAGAGGAATTACTTACTGAAAGAAATTTCTGTAAGTTACCAGCTTTGAGACCAGCGACATCTGTACATGCCATGAGTTATCTAATTAAATGAACATGCTTAGCACTTTGTGGCAGCTTGAATTTTTCAAATCATTCCGAGCTGGAATAAATTTCTTCACTTTATTCCCCAACTACCCATGCGTAACCCTCACAGCTCACTTACTTGACAAGTTAAACTTCCATAGTAGAACAGAAATTAGAAGTTAAACATGCAGCATGAACAAAGAACATCCTGTTGTTCTTTTCAGATGGTCAGACTCAAGTGTAGTCATCACATCAGCCAACTATTTTCCCTTCCACAGTAATTAAAGGAAGGAAATTAGCATGTATTACTTTCCAAAAGTTTCTATGATGAAGTTAAAAATCTGGACAGTCCTAAATCTTATCATCACTTTGACAGCAGAGGCATATGCCTCAGCTTACATATTCCCTATGCAAAAATACAGTAATTTCTTTAATGTTCCCAAAAACTGAAGAGTAAAGTTGTGTTGAAGAGGATTAAACTACCTGAAGTTTTATACTGCTATTAGCCATTACTCTCACTGAGAGAAATGCAACTGCTAAAGGTATTAATTGATACTAGGTCCACACAACAAGTTTCTTGTTATTCATAATGATTCAGGTATTTAATTTTCACTCTAATTTAGTGTGTTAAGCATAAGTAACCGCTCTTCTTCATATTTGCTTTAATGTCTGGGTCAAATGTATTTCCTGTGCAAGACATCTATTTAAATAAAGCTTAAACCAATCCATGCATTGTTCTTAGTTATTCTGTTTATTAAAAAACATGAGCTACCTTAAGTTCGCATTAAACCAACCTGACTGCTGTGAAGTAAAAGGCTACATTACAAACTTAGTGTGACCTACTCCTTTAAATACCAGATCTGCCCCTCTTCTTAACTGGGAAGGGAATTATTTCTTGCCATTTTATATTATGCTTACAGAGCACCCCTGGCACCAGTGAGTATCATAGTATTGCTTACTGTAGTTAGCTAGCATGCCAACTTGTTATTTGTAACTATTAATAGAAATTGAAAGATCAGATCACCTAACCCCTCTCCTCCTGCAACAGCTGGCTTTAAACTAGACCTTTTATATCTAGCACACTACACTTCTTCCCATGGCGTTCTGAAAAATCATTTTATAGATCCATCTCTCCAAAGCCTGTCCAGAAGTTCCTCTCCACAAAGCTCACAGTGCAAGACTCCACAGGGATACCAAAGATCTGATGTTCAGTCTTGACAATAACCCACTGCCAAAATCAGTTCTCAAACCTATTTTTCCAGATGCCATACAGACAGCTATGTTGTTAGTGGTGCAATGTCTTTTTAAAATCCATGATGTTTAAGATTGTAAGGTGGAAAAAGAATCTCTACATTATTTACTAGTATGTCAAGATAACAGATTTGCTGCATTATTCTCGTATTGCTATTGGACTTGTGTCAGAAATGTTTACAGCTAGCTAACTTCTTTTAATTCTGTACATTGCTTTGCTCCTTTGGTATAACATACGTACCTTAAGTTTATATCACTGTCTTTATCCCTCTCAAATCTTCAACACAGAATGTTTAATATATTGAATTTGTAAAACCTTCAGCCATTTCTCTTAAGTACTAAACTAATTCATATCCATTAAGAACCCTCCAGAAAAATTCATCCACATGACTGCTTAAAACACTGTCTGATCATCTGATTGCGGAGCCCATGACCATTAGAAATAAGGTTAAAAGCCTGAACTGTCATACATTTCTCCCTGAATATTTGCATTATTTGCCTTTTTGGTGGAAGCTTTCCACATTTTATTTCTACCCACAGATGAATCATAGACTTTTAACCAAAATTCATGTGACCATTTTTGGGTATAACAGAGATAGTAACAGAAGCGGGAAAGAAAAAAGCTTTTCCAGAGTATTGAGAAGTGTTTCTTTTAAAAGGCAACTACAGCTAAAGACGCAAAGTTTAGAACCTCCACCAATAATATTAATTCACTTAGATTGGTCAAGTTATTATATGCCATCTTTTTTCCCTTTGTCCTAACTGCTATAGTGAAGATGTGACAGCAGAAATAATGCTGTCAATAACAATATTGACTTCTGAACACACTTCTGGACTTGCCTGCTGATCTTAAAACTCCAGTATTTAAACAACCCTTTTTCCACACCCATTCCTCTTTGAGGGCGTTAAGGTAACCCAGAAGCAGAATAGAGGTTTTGCTGACACTAAGTGCTGAAGGGAAACATATTGCTCTCTAAATACAGTACAATGCTACGCATACCTCAGTTTCACACTGCAAAAAGCAGTAATGAAATTGCTATCATTCAAGTTTTACAAGGCCATATTAGCCAAAGTCCTTAGTTACACATTACAAAGCTACGCCTACTTACAGTTTTTTTGGCCAATGAAAGAATCCATTTAGCACTATTTTCTGTAAGCTTTTCTTAAGACAGAAACTAAGCAATTTTCTCTGCAAGCCCTGGACAAGCCTACAGCCTTATTACTGCTGCAGTTTGACAGGTACAACACGTGAGTATCAGTTAAAAGTATGAAAAAGTCTTTGTGTGGTCTATTTCTAAGTGTAATAAGCAGAGCCTGAAAAGTTCTTTCAAGCAGGCCAAGTAAGACTCTTTCTCAAATGAATGCCAATGCTTGTATCAAAATTAAACTTCAGTGTGTAGCCTTTACTGTTCTGGCATACTTCAAACAATAGGAAATAGATTGTCAGCTTGGTGTTTTCTGCATCTGTAAATAAATGGGATGAATGGCTGTCTATAAGCTGTAGCTCAATGCAGATTATTACTCTTAAGTTTCTATGGTGTTTTCCAGACTGTACAGAAACCATGTAAGATCAGTTTCACCTTTTTCTTCTGAAGATTTAAAATGCAGAAGAGAGGAACAGGAATTACTCACAAGGGAAAGGAAATAAAATCAAAGATCAGGAGATTTTTAGATAGGAAAAAAAAATCTTAATAGGGGCTAAAGAGCTCTGAGATGGAAGACAAAGTGAGGAAAGAGAGACAAACTAAGGAAAGAGAGAAAGGGGCTTGAGGTTTTCTGCACATCTACAGAAAGAATCTGAAGTGAGGATACCATGACGCTACCTTGCTCCAAGCTGCTGGAAGAAGCCAGGACTGGCTCTCTGAATGATTTAGCATTCATGAGCACTGAGTTCAATCTCAGTCTACCCACAGCAAGTCATTAAACAGAACACCACAGCTACTACAGCATCCAGTCAACTCCCTGCTATTCAACTCCACATCGTACTAAAAATATCAGTTAAATTGTACTGTACCTACAAAGGAACCAAATAAATCCAAACAAGAAACAAAGCAGTAATATTCTTCCTCAGAAAGGGAATGGTGGAGAACATTTCTGATCCTGACTGATGAGAGTATACATCACCCGCCCCACAATGAGCTCAGTAACCCTACATTAAAGTAACCCTACGGCTTTTAATTAGACATCTGGAGTGTGCTTTTTAATCCTCCAGACCAGTTGCTCTAAGCTTTCTGTAATGCCTGTAATGGAAATCTAGACCCTGGCATAGCAAACCCTCTGGTAAATCTACTGATAATAGGCTTACTCTTTTTCCTTCACAGACCTCATTATTAGCACGAGTGTACAAAAATACAAGATGAAACCGCTACACAGCCTTCGGTAGGATTTTTTGCTGCTTCTCTAAATTTTGAATGATTTTCATGGTGAAACAAGTCAGAAAATCTTGGAACGTGCTAATACAGTTCCCCGTGAACTTATGTTGGATAACGAGCATGAGGCAGGCCTATTTAACTTCACTGCCGATACAAACTTATTTGCACTGTAGTTAATGATTCAGGTTTTTCATTTTCTTTCCTGCAAAGTTTTTTTAAATCTTATCTCTGCACTGAAATAATGGATACAAAGTACTACGAAAATAACTTTGCAAATCTCAAGAATACAGAATGATATCTTGACAGATGAAAAACTCTTTTACTCTTTTTTTGACTATGAAACTATTTGCTCTTCCTTAGCCTTAACTTTCACTATTTTGTGCCTGAGTAAACCAAGCTGGAAACAATACAAGTATTTATATTCTCTGAAAATGTCAGCTAGTTAAGTTTATACACAATTAATACAAAGCTTGCTTTTATAAAGCCCTACACTGCAGAACATTGTCAATACTACATCTATTTCTTCACTCACTCTTCTGTTCGGGCATTTTTCAGTGTCTCCAATGATGACTTGCAAGAGTTTATGTTTTGTTTTTATACTGGAGTTTAAATAAAACAAGAAAAATCTGGATTAATTCCGGGATTGGTCTGTTTTCTAGAAAGCAAAACAGATCCATTAAGCCTTGGAGGATGTCCCTTTCAGGATAGGGAAAAAACACTGCATCTTTACCGTGTCTTCTTCAAAATGGAGACCTAGCAACATTTGAAAAATTCTGAATCACAGTGCTTCCTCTTCTCGGGGCTTAGTTATTAGCCTACTGCTACTTGCAGAATCAGCTCCAGTGAGTTTCAGAAGTTCAAAGACAGTTTGGTGGTAAATACAGAGTTTTGTAATTTTTTATGGAGAGAAAACTAAAATATCTTAAACAAAACTTCTCAAGTCTCAGCATTGCCATAGAACCAAACGAAGGTACAACCCCTTTCTGTACCTCCTTTTTCTGGTCATTAGGCAAACAATTCATACTACATTTTGCACTATATAATTAAAAGACATAGTTGTAAAAGGCAGGGGACATCTGCTGCACTTTCATTCGTATAATCCATTTGGACGTAAATAGGATTACAAACATATCAACAACATAAAAGCTATTGAAGCAATCCCTTCCAAGTCCCAAAACTATGATAATTGGAAGCTTGAAAAGGACAGCTGATAATTTCTGCATTCAATTAATTTCCTCATGAAAACGCTGTCAAAGACACAAGATTCCTACATCACAGACTGAGGATTAAAATAAAGGACAGTCACGATCTGTTTTTAAGGGGCTGCTGAGAGACAGATTTCCTTATTAAAGGAGATGATCCTTTCTGTAACAACTGAGACGTGTTCCTAATGAGGCAAATTCACCACAAGCCTGGTGTTAACGTGTCCTGCCGAAAAGGCGCAGCAGAAAGCCTTACTCAAGTTTGAATCATCGCAGCCTTTACGAGGCTTCCAACAGCCTGTACCTGCCTGGACCGAGACTCCTGCCTTGAAATGCTGAACCGCGTAAGGTCTCTGCTACCAGCTCCTGCTCCAGTAAGCTTACGACTGGTAGTAAAAAGACAATACTGACAGTAAAAATTCAACAGTACAGTGTGCATACATAACCCATGGCTCCATTAAAAAGGCAGGGAACCCTCTCCTCCTTTCCCAGGAGGAAAAAAGCATCGTTTTCACCTCAATGTTGTTCCTCCGGGTTTCCAAAGCCCCCGGGCAGCCCGGAGGGATCCCGGCAGATGCCACCGGGGTGAACCCCACTACCTCGGACCCTGTCCCCCCCTTCCCCGGCGGTGCCCGGGGCTCCGTGGCCGAGTCTCCCCGGCTCCCCGCTCACCCTCGCCGCTTTCTCGGGCAGCTTCTTCTTGCTCCTCTTCTTCTGCTCGTCGCCCTTCAGCACCAGCTGCCCCGCCGCCTTGCCCGGCCCCCCGCCGCCTGTCAGGGCCGCCGCCGCCGCCTCGTCGCCCTTCCTCTCGGCCCGGCCGGCCGCTGCCTTCCTGCGGAGGCCGCTCCCGCAGGCCAGGGCCAGCAGCAGCCCGAGCAGCCCGAGCCCCAGCGCGGCCGGCAGCCCCAGGGCGAGCCAGGTGGGCAGGCCGTGCGGGTCGAGGCCCAGCTCCAGGCCCAGCTCGGCTCGCAGCAGGCCCAGGCCTCCCGCCAGCGCGTCCCGCACCCGGGCCGCCGTCTCCTCGGCCTGCTGGGCCGCCGCCTGCTGCCAGCCGCCCGCGGCCATCGCCGCCCCTCGCAGGCACGAAGGGGACCCGAGGCGGGCGCTCAGGCCGAGCGCATCGCGGCCACCGCCTTACGGACGGCGCTGAGGGGGGGACGCGGAGCCGCGCCGAGCCTCCGCGGGACGCGGCAGCCTCTGCCCCGGAGGCAGCCGGGTCTCCTCCTCTTCCTCCTCCTTCCTCCTCCCCGCAACGTCAGCGCCCCGCCGCCATCTCCGCCCCCTCGGCGGCGGCCGCTTCCCTCCTCCTCCTCCTCCTCCTCCTCCTCCTCCTCCTCCTCCTCCTCCTCCTCCTCCTTCCTCCTCGGCCCCGGGAGGCGGCCTCGACGTGGCAGCCGCTGAGCGAGGCCGGGCGCCGCCCGGTGGCGGCGGGGAGGAGGCTCCGAGGGGCTCGGGGGTCGTGGTGCTGAGGGAGGGAGGTAGGGACAAGGCAGCGACCCCTCTGTGAGCAGCCGGGGCGCCTTTCCACCGGTGTTAGATCGCCTTCATGTTGCTTTGTAGTCGCCCCGAAGAGGCGTGGGTGCGTTAATTAATGGTTTGTCTCCGCTCTTACCAACACCAAAGCCGTCCCCGGTTCTTCTTGGCCTACAGATGTCAGCAGGGGTTTTGTTCTGTAGGGAAAGCCTTCCTGCGCCTCCCCAAACCGCAGAAGGCCCCAGGGCCCCGGTGCTTGTGCAACGCCTGGGATTGTGCCGCCACCCCAGCGGGAGCACCTCTGGTCCTGAGCCTCGCACGCCCCACGCCGAACGTGCGAACTGGCACGTACCTGTGTGCAGGTACAGGGAGCAGCCGAAGCCAGCCACGAGGCAACCCACGGGTTCCTGGGATGGGCAGCGAGATGCTGCCTCCCGTCCCGCTTCAGAGGCCCGTGTCGTGGACCTTCAGAGGCCTTCTCTTTCATATAGAAGGTTTTTAAACATGTCACTGAAAAATCGGTGTAATTTCGAAATATACTAGCCAAGGTAGCATAACAACGTAGATGCTTTCCAAGTGCCGTATTTCCTAAGATCTCAACTCCCACAGCTGGCTTAATATGTGGAATTAATTGGTGAGCTTTATGTAAAATACTGTCAGAACTCCAAAGCTTAATTTATCTATGCACTTTAAAAATGAGCTCCAAAAAATTTGATCCTGAATGCATGTCATGTCTTTATTTTTATTTTTCAGAAACCTGGTCTCACAGCGTCCAGGGTGCCTGCAGAATTATAGATGTCAGACCCCAGGAGCTGACATGGTCGAGAAGCTTTACTGCAACTTTAGTCTTCTGCAGTGGGACGTTGCTGGAAGCTAACACCTCGTCCCATTCTTTCAGCTTGCATCTTATAAAGGGTGTTCATCTCTCATAGTCTGGCAGAAAGCAGCCTGCGTGGGATACTTGAAATCTGAAATGTAGTAAAATAACATTTGTTTGTTTAAACAGCACAGCTTACAATGTTTTTGTATACTGGTAACTTTGCCGTATTTTGTAAAGTAAGTATATTTTCATACACAGTATTTATGTTTTAAAAGTTCATAGAGTTCTTTGTAAAGTATTTCAAAAGTGCTCTTGAGATTTTTTTTATTATTATGCCACCTTTAAACAGGCAGTCAAGTGCTACTTTTCTAATTGACTTAAGTTGGAATGAAAGGTATTGCTGCACATAGTTGTAGCAACTATCTAAGGCAGAACACCTTAGTAATAGCTATATATTTTAAAATTAACTTAATTAAAAGCCCTACTACTTTGTTTTCTGTGCTTTTACGCTTCAGCATAGACTATACATATGTATTGGAAAATGTTAGCTACCATGGTACAGGCAGTTGCACAGCTGAGCCCCCCCTAACATGCCAAATACATTCTCATTCTGTAAGTAGTTGCTTACGTTAGATACTGGCCTATATTGATAGGGGTGGCAGAACAGTGATCACGTAGTTTTAGTACAAAATACATCGTCTGAAAAGCACATGCAAATCTGAAAACATTGTTTGGCTACCACTGATGTTTTTTTAAAACTCAGGCCATAGAACATAGATTTTCATCATTTTAAAGTTACCTAGGCAAGAAAACACTGCCAAGAACCTGATCAATCTCAATCGCAAAATATAAGCGGTTGAATTTAAGATCGTCTGAAGTTTTTGTGGCCCCGTGGCACCACCGAGTGGCAACACTGTGAATAGCAGCGCGGTCGTAGGAAACAGATTGGTGTTAAAAAGGGAGCAGATCTGCCTTGAACGTAGCCTCTTTCAGTTTCCTTGGGATGGTGAAACAAATGAATCTGAAATTTATCTTTTTATACTGAACTAATGTGATACATCGAGAAGTAGACATAAGATTTGTCACTGATTGAAATATTTTGCAGGAAATGTGTGTTTTGGTAACATTTAAAATGGCAGGAACTTATGTACTAGTGAGACTATGCACTTCAAATAAAGCAAACCATTTACTTCATACTAATTTCGATACAAATAGCAGTTTAATATTAATCTTCAAATCTCTTAATGGTTTTATTTGACCAAAGCTATCCCAAGGACACTTTCTGGCAGTGCAGAATATAAAATGTTTCTTACATCATTCTCCAAGAATCAGAGCAGAAGGTTGATTATTCTCATTACAAAAGAAAATATAATTACAGAACCAGAAAGAATAAAGATAAAACTTTTTTTTTTTTTTTTTTTTTAATCTCTCTTCTTCCACACTTCCTTCTTCCCTCATTGTTTTACAACCGTTATTAAGCCTACCCGGTATAATACCTTTCCACAGCTCTAAGCCTAAAAGGAAAATTATTGCAACAAAATTTGAAGTGGCAGAAGGGTCTTATGGTGAAGTATACAGATGGTGCACAAGAATATTTAAATCTCAGTATCTGTTCTTTGATATGGTATGTAGAAAAAGAAACTAATTCTTCAAAAATATCAGTTCCATGAGATTTTATGATTATCACAAATCAGTGTGGAAGCCCTATGTCCTTGCAGCTCTGGATATTCTTTAGACTAGAAGTCAGGTGGATATAACAGAAGCAAATTGAGCCTCTCGGCATTTAAAGAGAGAAGATAGAATCCTGACAAAATAAATGTAAGGTTTCTTTCATGTCAAGAAGTTGACAAATCTTGGACAAGATTTGGCTGTTGTATTATCTCACATACATCATGACCTCAAACTACATTAAGGTGAATGCAGTATGCCATTAACACAATTTGGAGCTAAGGCTCAACCCATCCTTTGCATTCACACTAAGTTGGAGTTTTAATGGGGCAGAGTCTAGAGCTCTGCTTGAAGTTAACGTGAAAAAGAGTTGCTGAAGAATTCCTCTTCTGAGAACTTGGTCATCTTGACAATGGCTTGGGGTCTTTGGCCATCTCAGTTGGTGTTGGGTTTTAGAGTTCAGGCTAAAATTAGGCTTGGGGACAGGGAACAGGCAAAGTTTGGATCTCTTTTTAGAGTGGGGAAGGAAAGGGGCTGCAGAAAGAATTACTGTCTGAGAAGTTTCTCACGTGGGCCTTGGGCTAAGTCTTAGTCCACAGCTGTGCTTAGGGACTTGGTTATGTTTCGGTTTCAGAGAAGGAAGAAAGTCTAAAGATCTGTTTGTATAAGGATTGAAAAGGGACTGCTGAAGGACAGCAGGCGTCGGAAGAATTGTTTGCTGAAGGCATGTTCACCTGGACTATGTCTGGGTCTGTTGGGCTAGGGCTCAGCTGACAGGTTTGGGGTAAGGGTTAGAAGAAATACAAGGAGTGGGATTTCCAGCTGTAGTTGTCTGGCAAGGGGCTGCCAAGGGGGAGAGTGGGATGTCCTCTGAGATCTTTTTCACCTGGGTCGTGGCTGAGATCTTATGCTCAGCCTCAGTTTAAATGCCAGACATTTATCTGGCTAGGGCTAGGCTATTTTGGGTTAAATCTCATTCATCTGAATGAGGTTAAGGTTTAGGTTAGGGGTTAAGGTTTAGGTTAGGGTTAGGATCTGTAGGCAAAGCCTAGAGCTGCAGCTGGAACAGACTTCAAAAAGGGCTGTGAAGGGAAGGATTGGGTGGCAGAAAATTTAATGCCTGAGACAGCTCCACCAGGCAAAGCCTAGTGGTGGTGTGCTAAGCTTCAGCTGTAGCACAGCTTTAGGGTAAGGGAGTTAGTGTTTGTAAAGGAAGAAGGCAGGGAGTGGGGCAGCAAAAGGGCTGTTAGAGAGAAGAGGGACATGCAAACAGAATTCTTCCCTGAGGACGTATCAGACTGGGCCGTAGCTGGGGTATTTTAGGCTACATCTCCATCAGCATGTAGGTTTAGTGTTGAGAGAGAGACAAAGCACAAGGTTTCATTTGGAGAGAGGCCCTAAAGGGTCTGTTGAAGGAAGGTGTAGGGTGAAAAAAATAATTGTGCCCCAAGGATTTGTTCATTTGGGCTGTGGTTGGCTGTCCTGGGCCAACACTCAGTGACCTCCTCTTCTCATAGTAGTGAATGATTTCAGCAAGTCTTGGGACAATTTCAGTTTTTCTACCGCAATGCCTCAGGAAATATTTCTTTCCCACCTAAGGGGAGAGGAAGAGGACATTTCAGTTAAAAGATGAGTAATCCATGCTCCGCTTGTACTTTGTAAGTTCACCTTATTTATTTTTCTTATCGATATGTTCAGCTTCTTGAACTGACACAGAATCCTAAATCAAAATTCACTGCTAAGGAATACTGTCTTCAAAGTATTTATTCATTTTACCTTATTTTTTATTATTGCTCACATTCTTGTGTATAACCATATCATGCAAATGTAGAAACCTTCTCACAAAAATCATCATCTTAATTCCCTGTATGAAGGGTAAGTCTGTTCTCATTAAACTTTTGACATAAATAGTGCTTAGCCATCAAAGCTAAATTGTCGCTATGACTGATGGAGCTCATGAGTGTCTTGGGAGGTGAAGAACACTTTGGCAGACTGTTCACATTCAAATTTCTATCAGCCTTAAGCGCTGAGAAAAATAAATATGCAAAGACTTGCTACCCAGCTGGGAATAAAAAAGTTTGAATTAACAGAATGCAAACACAGAATTATAGGCCTATTAACTCATATCTGTGGAAATACAAAATTGTTTTCTGTATTTTGTCAAGTGTACATTAAATATCCCACATAATAGGTCTTCTAACATTTATCTTTGGAGAGTTTTCACAGCTTCATTTCATAGGCAAGGCAGTTTTCCTAATACAGCCTTTCAATCAAGAGGTGGTTGCTGTTTATACAGATGGAACCAAGTTGGCTTGAAACTGCATGGTTCATTTATTAGCAATGCAATTACAGAAGCAAAGTGTGCAGGCTCATTTATGCATTTAACCTTTTGCACTACAGTCTACAATGCAGAGTCTCCTATGCTGTCAGTATCCGAACCAGCTAGTAACAGGAGGCAGGGACATCAGTGTGTAGTAGACCTCTTCAAGGTCTTTTAGTTGTTCCTCTGGGTTCTACCCCAAATAACTATTTTACAGGCATGGGCTAGTTTCTGCAGTTCTGACCTAGAGGTCACTGGGAATATTCAAATATACCAAATGTTATCAGAAAAATCCCATGCAAGGAAATGACAGTCACTAAGAGAAATGTCTCTGTTTCGGTGAGCTTTTGATGTAGCACACCTGGGGCTCCCATAGGAAGTCAGGTCTGGGTCAGGGTGCTGTGAATCCTGAACACCCATGGCTGTGAGGAAGGACTTCCACAGAGGAGACCTGTTCTGGTCAGCTATACTCTTGAAAACCCAGAAAACCCTTCCTTGTGCTAGGATATCATGGGTTTTCAGTCCCTTTTCTAGTAGGTGAAAGCTGTATAGTCCCTTGGGAGGAGAAAAAACAGCCATGAAACTATGAATAATACATGGAGCATATGTGGATTCAATCTGCACTGTCAATGCTAAGTCTGGCATTTTCTAACTTTTGGGTACTTGATTTGGCATTCTTAGTTGTTCTTAATGTGAAAATTTACATACCAATTAGACTTTTTGAAAATCAAATAGGAAAAGAAATATCTAGCTGATCCTAAAATCTACTTCAGATTGAAATTATTCCTTAGTAAGGCAGAAGCCTTACTAAAAAACTCAGCCTCATTTAAAATTCCTTGGAGCCTGGCTTCCTGAAAGATCACTCTAAAGGTTATCTCTACAGTGCTCAATAAAATAATCCCAGGGATAGTTTCAGCTCCTGACCCTGGGGTGGCAAGAGCTGACTTGTACCCACACTGCTCAAGGCTCTCCTATAGCTGGTGGGCTGTGGCCATACTGACTAGGGCATGCCTCTGTTTCATTTGGGTACAATGCGATGTTAAGACATAACTACCTAACTACTTTTTTTTTTTTTTTTTTTTTTTTTAAGGTCAAACTCTAAGAACAATGCAAAGGCTGTGTTGCAGCTTGCCAGAGTGAGTTTTATAGAATGAAATTGAGGGGTGTGTTGTATGCTTTGCTGTGCACTGTAAGGTTCTGTGAAGATGTTTAGATCATGAAGACTGTAGGGCAAAGGAAATCAAACCTATGGAGGTCATCTGGTCCAACACGACTGCTGAAGTGGGGCAACCTAGAGCTGGCTGCAACCTACAGCAATTTTTTGTCATTGGAAATTTGTTTGGAGTGGTCCAACACAAAACCAGTAGTCCAACACCAACTAATAGTTAAGGACTGCGAATAATCAGAGTACATTATTCACATTTACTCCTTTTATTGGACTCAACCTATTAAAATGTCTTACATAGGCAAAGAGAAGAAGTGTTTGCTTTTGAAAATTTCCTCATCAGGCAAGCTCAACCTGGAAGTCTGAAGAAGGGCATGAAAGAGGCCATCTAGATTTCTGTGAACTTTCATGCAGACCTGATTCCCAGTGTGATTCCTAGTCTGACTGGGACTTTTGGGGAACCATGTGGTTGTTACTTAATCATTCCATGTGCGGTTTTGATCTAAACCAGAGCACTGCTATGCAGAACCTTCACATTTTGCATTACAGAATGAGTTAGGTTGGCTGGGCCTATTTATTCCCATCCCCTGCTCAAAGCAGGTCTAATTATGAAGTTTGACCAGGTTGCTCAGCCTTGCCCTGTCAGGCTTTGAAAATCTCCAAGAATGGAGATTTTTTGGGTTCTCTGGTTTCAGATTTCAGTGCTTGGCTGCACTCATTGTGAAGGATGTTATCTTTGTATCGCACTGGAATTTCCTGTGATGCAGCTTGCAGCCATTACCTCCTGTCTTTCTGCTGCACACACTTGATAAGCGTCTGGCTCTGTTTTCTCTATAACTCTTCTTTAGTTAGCTGAAGGCATCAGTTAATTCCCTCTTAGTCATCTCTACTACAGGCCTACCAAAACCAACTCTCCTTCCGTGTCATATGCTCCAGTCTTTTAAGTACTGAGAAAACTGTGAGTTTTACACGAGAAAACAGACTTATAGAACCTGAAAATCAGTAAATAATTAATATTGTAAATAAAACAGAAGCTGGTAATTAAATAGGCATTTTGGACTGAAAGTTAAACCAGAACAATGGGGACAATGGCAAAAATTCTGTTCAGAAATGGTAGAAACAATATTGGCCAAAATGTGAAATATTACTTTTTTTTTCCTGTTTCATTCAGAGTTACCTCTTTTCATAGAACCATAGGATATCCCAAGCTGGAAGGGACCCTCAAAGAACATCGAGTCCAACTCCTGGTTTCCCAAGGGACCACCCAAAAAATCAGACCATATGTCTGAGTGCATTGTCCAAAAGCTTTTTGAACTCCAGCAGGCTCGGTGCCATGACCACTGCCCTGGGGAGCCTGTCCCAGTGCCTGACCACCCTCTGGGTGCAGAACCTTTCCCTAACCCCCAGCCTGACCCTCCCCTGTCCCAGCTCCATGCCGTTCCCTTGGGTCCTGTCGCTGTCCCCAGAGAGAAGAGATCAGCACTTTTTTTTGCTTAGTCTTAGACTTTTGCTTAGTCTTCTTCTCATTTTAGCTTTGTCTGTTTTTAAAATGTGAGAAAATATTCTTTTGAAACAAAAATTCATATTTTAAAGTTTTTGGCATTCCTGAACAAAAACACTTTTTTGCAAAGTAGTTGAACTGTTTCAACCTGTATGGATTTTCCACCCTGTCTGCTAGCTAAAACTGCTAGTCAGCACTTTGATTCAAATTCATGAACTCTTTCCTTTAGTTCTATTTTTACCAAATGCACTATTAATTCATTCTTCTATATATTGAACTTTAAGAAGCATTTTATAGCTTCAAAAAGGTGAACTGGCCTAAGTGTTTAATTTTAAACAAACAAAAAAAAAAAAAAAAGAGAGAGAGAGAGAAAAAAAAAAAAAAGGAGACTTAAGAAGTCACAGGTGTTTAGTTCCATGTATTTTTCAAAACATACACATGATCATGAACTGCTATGACAGAGCTGTTGCAGGCTGCACACCCAATTTCTGAGCAGCATACTAGCTTTCTACCTGCAGCTGTGCTTCCTTTGTGCTGTCAGCACATCTTGACAGCCTGTGGTCTCTGACTTTAACAAACTTCTGCATGTCCTCTTGTCTTCTTTTCTTCTGTTTTATATTTAAAGTCC
Organism: Oxyura jamaicensis; assembly: GCF_011077185.1. Classification (NCBI taxonomy): domain Eukaryota; kingdom Metazoa; phylum Chordata; class Aves; order Anseriformes; family Anatidae; genus Oxyura; species Oxyura jamaicensis. The sequence continues at coordinate 135,824,223 of NC_048894.1, read as the reverse complement.
CTTTGAGATTATACAGAATATTCAGTCGCCTAGACTAAAGGCTAGCTTTTATGATACTTATTTTTATTACATGTCATTTATGGAGACTGTTCAACAATTGCTGCCCCATTTTTACTGTGTCTAAAATAGATATTCTATTTCCTGTATTAAAAATCAGACTCTCAAATCCTCTCGTGAAGTGTGGGATATTCTTTGGGGAATTATACTGAACAATAATAAGAACATTTTCTCAGGATATCAGCAGTCTGAGTGCATTAGGGAAGAACTAACAGATGCTTAAAAATCTTTACAAGACAATGGATCCCTATTAAAATCCAAGGTGATACAATTATGCGGATGCCAAAGTGCCTCTAATAGTTACATGCAATTCCTAATGCTGATGTCTGGATAATCTTTTAAAGTATTTCTGTTTATCATGAGTTTTTTTTTTTCTCTCTCTTTTTTTTTTTTTTTCTCTCAAAGTTCTCTGGGACAAATCCTTCTGAAACACTGCATTTCTTGCAGTAACACTCACAAAGTAATGAAGAGAAGAGATTTTTTGATAGGCCAGTAGATGGTATATTTATTCAACAGGGCACACATAATATACTGTGTGCTCCACACAGGACACTTTTTTCCCCAACTTGTTGGCCTGTTCCTTCTACTGTCTTTTCCATGACCCCATCTATCTGCCCTCTGACTTACCTTCCTCTATCCCATCCTGATTCCCTGCATCCTCCCCTGTTTTTCATTCCCAAGTTATGCCTGAACTCTTGCTCTTTACAAATTCCATACTCCATGTAAATCATTCACTAATTATTTTTCATTAAATATATCCCAGTATAGTACATTAGATAACTGAACATGAAACAAAAAGTAACATATAATATAGTTAAAAGGTTTGGTGTCCTTTACTACAGGTACTGTGTACATATGTTGCATCTTGCTTTATCTCAACTGTGTTGCATTGAAACTCTTCAGGGCAAAATAATGCATGTTTTTTACTGTATCATTATCATTTGTATGTTGGGTCTGGTACAATGGAGTCCTGTTGATGATGTGCTGTGGGGCACATTGTTGCTTTTAGTTACTGCTGTAATGACCCAAATACCTGAATGGATCAGTCTGGATGGGAAAAGCATGGAAGAATCTCCATCTGCTCCACTTGTTAGCGAAGAACAGCATCCTGCAATAAAGAAGGAACATTTGACTTAATGTACTCTAGTTTTGGCTCTTCTTTAGAGATCTTGTATCTGTCTTGGCTGCTAAGAAGCACCTGGCACATTTCCAACCTGGCTGAAATGTCTGTGTAAGCTGATAACTCTCCAAGCATCAAAGACATTACAGCAGAAGTTGAATGATCTTTTGGAACCGTCTTCTCCTGAAGAAGGTGAGAACTGGAGTATGTAATGCTCAGAAAAGAGGAAAAGATGCTGTTGTGCTGGAGAAGGGCAGATTTGGAGAGAAAAGAATAGTCAGGGACTTACAGTGTCAGGAAATTGTCTGGGATTACTTAAACAAACAAACAAACAAACAAAACAACACTTTTATTCGGTCCCTGTGCTCCCTTAATTATCCTCAACCATGGTAGCAACTGCTTGCAGTCCAATAGGGTACAAGGGAAAAGTGAGAGCTGCATTGATAGTAATGATGACTCTAAAAATGGCTTATTGTCTTGTATTATCTGTAATTCCGATTAGTTATGTGACATTTTAATGAGAAGCCACTGACGAGGAGCACAGCATGTGGTTGTTAAGACACTGCAGTAAAGCATTAGAAAACAGGATTCTCAAGCTTGTATCCACTTCATTTTGTCTGCTGTAAGAATGTCAACAGCTTTATCCAGCACTGATGATTGATGCAGATCAGCCAGAAAGCTTATTGCCATTGTGCCAAGTAGAAGCAGGCGAGCAGCACCTGGAGAAAAACGCTGAGGCAAAAGTGCTGGACAAGTGTAGTTCTCCATGCTGTGCGCTGATATTCTCAGCCAGAAACCACCAAAAGAATAGGACTTCAGACTATTTTTCTGCTTTCTGAAGGTGCAGTAGTGCAAGGGGAAATTAACCGGTCTAGAATTTAACTGCTTAGAGGATCCTTGGATAGTCCAAGTTCTTCACCTGCTTATTAATTGCAGTGTGCAGTGAATTTCCATCATGGGAACCCACTCAGATATGTACTGTACAAACAGAACAAGACAGTTCCTGCCACTGAAACCTTACTTTATGATAAATCTTGTTAGATATCTCCTATCCCATCTACAGGGTTTGAAAGTGTTTACTGACCATGTAATCCTTGGTCAGTATCCAAGGGTTCTGTGTTCGCAGGCACAATGTGCAGAGCACTGGGACCCTTTGCACACAGTCAGTCCTCTCCCCCAGGTACTCGGTGGTTTCTTTCAGAAATGTTTGCTGTGCCCTTGGCCCTTTTGTGCCTCTCTCCCATCTTCAGCACCTCTGCAGCTTTGGAAACTTGGCTATGTGATAGCAAGTGGAAGGAATTTTAAACAAAGACAAACTACCCAGAGACCAGGGAATTGAAATGCTCCTTAGCGGAGAGGCTTAAGGACTTGCCAAAACCATGAAATCATGTCACGAAGAAAAGTGTCACAAATGATCCCATTGAGCTCAATATGGGGCTTTGTATTGGCATGTGCCTGTGAATTGAAGCTCAGACATCCAGAAACTGGGCTACAGAGAGGCAGGAGCAAGTTCCAAGTGAGCCTCAAAAGATTTTTTTTTAGTTCTGCCTCAGAGTTGCCAGCTGAGAGGGGGAGGGATCAATGTTGTACATGAATAAAAACATCACCCCAAATTTGAAGTATACTTGCATGGTTTGGGTTATGTCTTCCTGACACCAGTCCAGGAGAGTAAAATCAATTTTTGATCCTTAAAAAAAAAAAAAAAAAAAAAAAAGGTTTATTTTGAATATGCCATTTTTTTTTTTCTTTCTGATTTTGTTCCTCCTGACACTAATTAGCTGCAGCACGTAAGACAGAGCAGCTATTGCACAGCTCTACTTTTTCTGGGCACCAGGCAGCAATACCACAGAACTGTCTTTGCACTCGCATGAACCCAAGGCAGGAACAAGCAAGGGTGGACTGAAAAAAAGATGAAAGAAAACAGCTTAGAATTTAGAGGAGGCTGAAAAAAAACCTCTGTTTTTGACCACTCAGGAAAGGTTTGGTGCCTGGGAACCTTTGCCACCAGAGAGCAATGGAAGCCTTTAAGTACACACATCACCCACTTAGTTTAAAAGACTTCCTTGTCTATCACTGAATAACATGGGCTGTTCTTTCATATTTGTTCTAAATCCAGTCTAAAGAGACTGAAGATCAGTTGTGGTAGCTTTAGTCAGGCTCTCAAAAAACTGTAACCCAGATATACATGAAATATTTTAAATACTTGAATCCTTTTTAGCTAGTTAGCAAAACACATGTTTTTACAGGATGTTACCGATTTTATGTGCAGTTTTTCAGGGAGCAGTGAGTCAGTACATATTCTAAATCCACTCATCCATAGTGTTATACACATGGCTAAGTTTCTCCTATTCTGACATGTATTTTATGTTTTTACTTGCTCTCATGGAAATGGGCTTTTCCACTACAGCCTTCAGTGGGTAGGGGCACAACTTCTGTTTGTCTTTGTGGTACTTCTCCCCCTTCATCTGTATGAAAAGATGGCACACTGTTTATTGCTGAAGTCACAAAATAACTCTTATTCTTACCATGACTGTGAAAATCCAAGAAAAATAGATTGCAAACTGCATATCAGTGGAGTGCTCCTGAGACCAATGTGGTGTTTGTCAAAATTATGAGCAAATGGGTGGGGAATTCCTGTGACTAGATGTCTCAGGAAAATTAGCATATGGCCAAGGTTGTTGTGGGATATGCACAAGACCCAGTGCAAGAATTGCAGCAACTTCGAGTCCTGTTGGTGCTCGCTGCCAATTGCTCGCAGCTCTGCCTACACATCTTGGCCTCTCCAGCCTGTGGTTCCCCATGCGTTGACACTCTGGGCATGTGCTTATGCTTTTCAGCTCTTTTCTTACCAGAAGAAGCATGAAAAGACTTGAGATCTATTTTAAGGCAGCCTTTTAGAATGAGAGAAGCACTGTGTCTTCCCCATCACACCTTCCCGCCTAGTCTGTGAAGAAAAGAGAGAATGCACAACCTTCCTGAGGGAAGTGGGTAAAACATGCAATGCAATGCAATGCAATGAAATAAAATACCCCAGCCACCACTTCACAGCACATCTTGGCCAGCAAACAACAAAGTTTCCTTTACTACACTAGAAGTAAATGCATCACAAGAGCAAATCAGTGAATGAAATGGCAAGAAAAGACAGTATGTGTTAAAGTGATTTGGAGATACCTAGTCGTCTGCCCACGCTTCATACATAGTCCACTGTGATGTACATTCCACATTGCTTAAGGAATCTTGAAATAAATGATGGCTGGGAACATTCAGTCTGACAGATTTCTCAAGCCGGCGCTAATCTCTATTTCTTCTCTCCTAGCTCCTCATCCAGTCTTTCTTCCTCGGCTTCCCCATTCACAATGATTTCCAATCTCTTTCTTTAGATTCTTCATGCAATCTCAGCTTCTCGTTCATGTCTCTTTTCCTAGACATTGCTCACTTTTTCCACCATAATTAAATGACCATTAATTAAAACCATCTCTTTTTCATACCTCCTTCCTAAGAGCATATTATTCAGACTCCTCCAGACCTTATCCGAATCCTCTGTCAAACTAGATCTTAAACTGCCCACTTCAGCCTTTTATCTCCCATGAATATTGCACCTTGGCAGCTTTTCCAGCTTTACCTTCTCATGCTGCAGCTGCCATGCCATGCCATGCCACCCATACCACAGCCTGAGCAGCTCCCCTTTATCTCTCCCATCCCCACCAAGACCCAGTGCTGACTGCTGAGCGACTACAAGACTGACTGAGGGACTACAGGAGCACATCCTTCCTCTCAGTTCACATGCCCAGACTTCATCCAGCAACAGCAACAGCTCAGAAACAGAAACACGGGGAAAGTCCGGTGTGCAGCTGGAGACTGGAGCCTGCTGAGGTGGACGGGGTCTCGGAGAGTTTAATTCAAAACTGGGGTCTCTACTGAAAACATCTGCCATGCACAGGCTCCAAGTTTTATAATGTGGCCAAATTTTGGTAAAATTTCGTGAGGATAGCAGGAAGTTAATCTCCAATAAATAGGCCACCCAGCTTGCAAACAGGAAGTCCCCGTACCAAAGGATGACTGCACTGCAGCTATTCAGAGAAAAGCCTGCCAGAACGTTTTAACATGGTCAAAACAATGTATTTTTTTTTTCCTCAGTTGTGTTTTCAGAAACAGCTGAAAGCTTTTCACTGAAGTTTTCCAGAAGATTTTTCCGAGACAAACATCCAGCATGGAAAATTCCAGACTGAACAATTAATGCGTCGCAAAAGTGTATGCAACTGATAACAAGCCTGTGGGTTGGGAAATGTTGGGTACTTGTGCTAGCAGTCAGTGCTACCGGTCCAACTGCAACCCACTCATGTATTAACCAGGTAGTATACCACGGCTCACCGAAGAGCAGCAAAGGCAACGTGCTATTTCTTTTAGCTTGGAGGTGGTTATACCCTTTCTCTCCATCCATTCACATCATGGAAATATGAATTCGAGGTCTAACTGGAACAGTTTCAAACGCACTACGAAGCACAGCCAAACAACGGTGTTCTGTCAAAATCCCCGAGAAATTTAATGCAAAAGTCTACCTATGTGCAGTATAGACGTGTGTAACAGCAACCATCTGTATTATAAATAATGTTACAGGAACATTGGGCTTGATTCCCTTTTTAAAATGTTTTATCACCAAGGTTAAATTAAATGCCTTGCTTCTCATGTAAAAAAAAAAAAAAAAAAAAAAGGAGAGAAGACTGAGGCCCTTTTCTCTTTGAATGTGCGGTATTGGTGTATGCTGTTAACACTATTTCTGGCAAATACTTGCAGAATGGATAGAGGAGGATTGTTCTGTCAAAATGCTATGAATACAAACATGTTCTTAGTGGGGTTTATGAGCTAAAATGAGTGTAGTGTGGGATCCTGCAAAAAGCAATGGGCCAGGGCTTAGACCGAGTCTCCAGTCCTCTTCCATGGATTGCACTGTAAATCGTTTCTCTTCTGTGGCTATTTACCCTCTGGTAAATAACATCTAAAGGTCTCTGTTGTGCCACAGATTAAGTTTTAATTTCTCAGATTCTTCCAGAATCTTATTCGTTCAGTTTTCCTGTGTTTGGCCACCTGACCAAATCATGCAGCCTTGTCACTGCTAGAAAACGTCCTTCCAGCAGATGGCAGATATTGCTTATCCAATGTAACCCTGACATCCAGTTCAGGATGTCAGCTATGGGACCTGGAACACTGATAAAATAGGAGCTAAAACCTGAATAACACATCCTCAAGATACTGGTGTTTCAAAAATATATTAAGTAGCTTGATTAAAGGTTCCCATATTTCTTATGTGTTAGGTCAATTCCTAGATGTATACTTCTCTTTCTCTATGATATTTCCTAAAGCCTTTTCAGGAAAAAAAAAATATTTAACTGAAACAACAATAAGTTATTTAGCTGTTCAAAACCAACTGTTCTCAGTTGGCATGAGTTTATAGCATCTGAATACTAACATTTTCTGTTACTGAATCACATGAATTGCTACCTATAATGCAAATCAATGTCTGAATTCTTTCAGACCAGAATTCAGCTGGGCATATTTTAACAGAAGCACATCATACGAGTCTGGCCAACATACTGCAAAATCCAAACCCCGATGTGTTTCACAGTAAATGTTGAAATCGAGTCTATTTTTACTGCCATTCTTCCTACTGTACTCATTAGTTCCCTCTGTCCTTTTTGTAAGTCCAGATAGTCAGCGGAGTTACAGTAAAGTTCACCTCATGGTATAAGAAGCTGATAGAGGGCTCTAATTTCAGTGCCATGTGCTTGATTCTATTATTACTTGCCCATTGCTTAAGAAAAAGAAAATCCAACCAGGGAAAGAAAAGCAAAAGAAATAGCAGGAGGTAGATAGGTGTCTGCAGTCAAAATTCTGTGGCTCCCTTGCAGACTCCGAATTATTTTCCATATCTGAGCAGTGGTATCAAAGACCATCTTCTATAGGAATTATATCAAATTAGCCTTTCAAACTAATTTGTCCTTGGCACTTTCTAATTCAAAGCTCCTAAGCTCCCATGTGGGAGATGCTGCAGCATGTAGGCTTTCACTCAAGAGCTGTTCAGCTGAGAAGACTAAAACTACTCTTGCTTAGTACCCTAAAGATGGTATGCTAAGGAAACTATATGCATTTTGTGATTTTATTGGTAGGGAGTTGGATTTCTTTTTTCTTTACTGTCTGGGTTCTCTTGATTGCATGGTACTTGAGGAGGTCATTTATTTCCAGTATTTCATTTTAAAATTTCTTCATTACTGCTTCTGATCTTCTCTTCCAATAAACACTTCTCAGAGAATGATCAGCTTTTGACAGGGCAGAGATCATTCCTAGGCAGCATCTTCACACCTAATCAGAAATGTTGAATTTCTGTTTTACATGGTTCTGTGACTATATATTCAAGTGCTCAATGAACACCTGGAAATAAACAGATCTGGAAGTTCTTAATTCTGATAGCAAGTCTCTTGGCAAAACTAGATAATAACAGATAATATTTTATTGATATTATTACTATTACTACTATTGGTGTTACTACTATGTGGATAGAAGTTTTACCCACACTTAATTTTGAAGCCATTCCATACAACAGAAGGTGTCATAAAGCAAATGTAAGACCATTTTTTCCATTGGTTGTCCAGCATAACCCTTGGTGACACACCAGCTATTCATGTTGAAAGCAATTTAATTTAAATAAGACTTTCAGAATTTGTTTCTAATTTAAAGGTGTTTCCTACAAGATGTATGCCAAGGGCTAGGTATTGAAGTAGTCCCTTAGCAAGTCCTGGTGTCTCGTCCTTTGCAACTAGAAGGGATAAGTATATCCAGGAGAAAATTTAACACTTTGCAAAGGCTAGCTTCCAGGCCAATGTGAAATATGGCATGAAGTATTTAGTAGCACTTACATCAGAATGTAACATTGGACTGCTAGACTTCAAAGATGGATAAGAAGACAAACAGTATTTCTAAATTATCTGTGCAGTCAGATGGGTGACTCAAGTGGCAGTGAATGTAGCTTTGGTCTTCTTGCATGATACAATTTCTTATATGATAAAATTTCTTGTATGATACAATTTCTGATATAATAATCTTTCTGTCAAGAATTGGAAGCAAATGACAATTGGTCATAAAAAGGTGTCTCAGGAGAAAGTGTACTTATTTGCAAAATATTTTAATTCATTCTTCTCAACACTCTGTGTTGCTGTGTCACTGCTCTGATAAGAATTGGGAGACTTGTTTGGGTTTTATTCTGGTTTGTTAAGAGCTAATTGTTGTGTGCCCCTTCCCTTCCATGTATCTGGAAGGAGAGAAAGACAAAAGTGGGAAGAAGATAAAGCCTGACTAAACACTTCTTATCATACCTTTTTCCTTCTTCAATGCTGTAGGTATTGGCAGTCTGAAACATAAATGTTTTCATGCATCAAGTGAAATAACAATCCTCTCCTTAGAATCTCGACCTTAGGAGAAGTAATTTTTCTTTATTCTAGAATCAAAATGCATAAGCCTGGTATGACATAAATAAAGCTGTATGTAGCACATGTATCATTTCACCTCTATTCATCTATACAGGCCATGGCATGAAAGAATACAGCAGAAAAATAGCAGTTAGAAAGAGAAACTACTGAGGTTTAACTATGATTTAGCACTGCTGTGGCAGTTCCACTCTGTGGGATTACAATCAGCATTACTTTACATAAATTTGCTTACACTACCTGATTTATAAAAGTAATCTGGAATTTAGTTGTGTCCTGGACTTGTTATTTAGGCATAGGATCACACAAGGTAACCCACACAAGCACAAGGTTCCTCTATCCCTGCATTCCTGATGCTTTATGCACAATAGTTCTCAGGTAGATGTACACAAGAGCAAGGAAGTGTGGGGAAAGGACAGTCTGAGCCCTCTTACGACCAAGCACGTGGTATGAACTGGCCTGTGTGCAGTAAAGATGCCACTCTGTTTAGAGTCCCTGAGTTTGCAAAGAGGAAGGCTTGATTTTCTCAGCCATGTTGCAAAGCACTTTGATCATCAAACACCCACATTCCCTTTCATTGGAAGCTCCCATGGGAGGTGGGTACCTGAAAACTTTAAAGGTCTGTGTTTACTGTATCATCACCTTGGTTTCTCACGGTACTGAGGGTAACAGCATTTTCTTAATTAATAGGACTGTGAGGCACTCAGTTTACAATACAGAAAGCTATTTAAAGGACCTAGAAAGATAGTTGTCATTCTTTGTGATGATGTTTTTAATAAATCAAAATAAAGCAGTTGGAACCAAGCTGCGTGAATGAATTTGTACTGCAACTGCTATAATTGAAATACATGCTTAAATCTGCCCTAAATGTAAATGCAGAGCATGAAAACAGATTTGCAAAACTTGTTCTTGTTGAATTTCATTGCATGCAAATTTCCCATGAAGACATTTCATAATTCTGAATTCTTGTGAGTGTAACACTACTCTTCCTTAAGCCATCCAGTCTGCCGTGGCTGCCTGTTTACCACCTGCACCTTAGGGCTGGGATATCTTTTCTAACTGGACTTCTGAGAACGACTGTTCTCTTTGAAGGAAGATCTCAGATTCAAAACCTGTGGGACAGCTGAGCATGATACAAATCAGCAGAATCATGGAATTGCATGAAACAATCTTTCTGCCCAAGCAATCTCTCCAAGCAACCTTTCCCAGATTCTCCGTGCAGTTGTAAAGTGTTTCTTCTTAATGTTTAATCTTGTTTGAATCTCTAAGACTTTAGCTGCTTGTAGTTACTATGTTGTGCAAGCAGCTATATAAATATTTGCTCTTAATATTTAATGTTTTTCCTTCTCCCTTTCCATTTGGTCTTCTCCCAAATTAGATTGCGAGTCTCTTAGGGCAGGGGCAGGATCCAGAACTGTGTTTCTGCAGGGCCTGCTACTAGCAGATTGATAGGTTTCTATAGCTGTGTATACATGACTCAAGACCTCTTAAGTATCTGGGCCCACAACATTTACCCCTGGTGCATGGGTCAGTTGCTGCCATCACACTTTCTCTCTGAAAGACCTTATAATGAAGAGTCATCTCAGCACCCTGCACAGTGACGAGAGAGGTCCTTCAGAAGAGCCCTGAGTCAGAAGCCCAACAGCAGCATTACTTAGCTGATGATGTGACAGTTTATCATCGTGTGAAAATGCTTGTGTAGTGAACCCAAAGGTCAGTCACAAGGTTCTGAGCCTTCATAGAGGTGGCTTTCATCTTCACTTGACCCATCAAGGCTCCGCATTCCTGTCACAGCAGAAAATCAGTACTTCTGACACTGTTCCTGGGAAACCCTTCCTGACCCTGCCAGATTACCTAGCAGAAAGCTACAGCCTCTTCCTACTTCCATACCTGCATCCATGTTGAGGACTAAGATGCTTACTTCATGAAAAACCTGCAGAAGGGCTTGGCGTCTGCACATGACCAAAATCTGTGACTCTGTAGCACACTAATAGGGATTTCTGGTGTGGACTGGGAACCCTCCAGGGCTTTCTGAGCAGGAGGAGCTGCTGGTGGGAATGAGCTGCCCTCAGTCATCTGCCCTTGAGATGTGCTTATGAAAAACAGTCTCTGTTTGCAGAGTGAGAGGTTGGAAAACCAGTGTAGATCCCAAAGCACTGTAGGCTTCTGTATAGCTTGGTGGCCCAGGGTCTCCCAAGGATGTGCAGGGACTCACCACCACTGACTGCAGTGGGACATCCTTAGCATTCTCACAGGGATCTGGATCAGATGGATCCCAATCAGCTGCACCCCACCTTAGCAAAAATACGAATAGTTGGGTACTGGTTTAGCTCCCTGGCTTGGTTCATTATGGGGCTACAGAGAGATTCAGTGCAGGAGAAAGTATGAAAAAAAAGCAGCTCCAGAAATTAGGGGAGGATGAGAAGAAATTTTCCCTGCCCTCTTCATGAGCAGCTGGCCAGATGTGCTGCACAGACACTGAGCCTGTGCAGAAGCTAAAGCACCCTACAGGGATTCTGTTTGTCCTGAACACGGGGAGTTTAACTCCCTGTCCTCCCCAGCCTTCCCCCCCAGCAGGAATTCTTGTCCAGTCTGTACTGTACAGGCAGCACACAGCTTTAACGTCTGATGCAACACATCTTGACACAAATAGACACAAACTGCAATCCTTTGCCCCTGCTGTACGTGGATCTAAGAATCCACAACTCTTGTTATTTGTGCTTGTCACAGGGCCAGAGTTGGATAAAACTGGCATCTGAACACTCTTCCTAGAAGGGAAAGACATGTGAGATCATTCCTGTAGCTGATGGGTGGTGGTGGCTAATACTTGAAGTTACGGCTATCTTTTGTGGCTGAACCAGTTATAATTATGGCTACATCTTTAACCTTTGAACAATAAACATGATGGAAACAGGCATTTCCAGAAATCCACAGTAGCAAGTCCAGGCTCCCTGAAGTGAGCTGAAAAGAGAGAAATAAAATTGTGCCTGAAGAATCACAACACAAAGAAAACAGAATGAACCCAAAGTCCACTGAAAACACATTTGCTGGTCCCCAGCTTGGACTTCTTCCAACGGATACAGAGCCACTCAGAGTCCCAGGGTCATCTCCACTTCTGTGCCACCAGCATCTGGAGGAGCTTTCAACCTCCCAGCTCTCTGGAGCTGGTGCCCTGACACAGTTAACTAAGTTGCCTGAAAGACCACCATCCATACAACCGTACCACTGCTGCTCTGCCTTCCTAACTTACTGATGGCACTCATTCTTTCATTCATTTCCAAGATCCTCCTGCGACAGCTCCTGTGTCCTTTGTCATCTTCCTGTGTCCCCTTCACTTTCTTGTTTCCAGTTCTCCAGCTTCTCCTTATGCAATCAAGAACAAAGCAATAAAATGAAGATATTTGCTTTTATCTAAACTTTCCTTTAAAAAATAATACTCATCACTTTAGTGGAAGAAGATCTTTAATACCGTAAACTGTTAAACCTTTTACAGTATTTCAGTGCCTAACATCGAATCCACCTTCATTTAGGATACACGGACGGGGGTGGAACAGTGTTCTGGTACACAGAGTTCATAATGTAAACAACGAGAAGCCAACACCAGCAAAATGAGCACAAAACTCATCACGCTCCAAAGCAACTCCACTTTGTATTTCCATTTTGTAATCCCTAGCTTTTTATCTTTCATCTTGTTTCTAAATTCACTTATTCGATCTGCAAGCACTTACACTTTTCATAGCTCTCCACATGGAGAACACATGACTGAAAGACGGGAGGCTGAGGCCCTGATCCTTTGAGATGGTACCCACGCATACTTAGCACCGAGTGTTGCAGGAGGTCTTGGAAAAGTGAATGTTTTTGCAGGATTGTGACCCTAAAATGTAAGAGCTTCAGATTAGGGCACGTGTGTTCCATTTGTTTTGAAAATGCTATGGTGCTGTGCAGTTAAATAGAAGTGATCTGTGAGAGTGGTCACAACATTGCTATTCGTGAAGTAATCACGGTCATGTTTTCCTTATAATGCTATATTTAACCAATACCCCTCATTAAACTATGCTGTAACTTCTGGTTATGTTTTGAAAATGATACCCCATGCAAGAAGAATTCAGTGGCTCTTGCTCATTCCTTACAAAGTGCCAGTGAATTTGGGCAGCAGGCTAAAGGGCAGGACTGGTATCTAGAAAGCATCAGAAAGCCCAATGCTACCTACACAAACATGCTGTTACATGAAGGCCCGGGTTGTCTTTGTTCTGCAAGTTATGAGCTCATGTGTCAACATGGGAAAACAGATGTTTAGATGAAAAAAATAATAAAATAAAGAAAAGGCAGAATGAGGAACACATCCAAGTTCCTTTGGCTTTTGTTCAGGTGTTCCATGGACTGAGCTAATGGGGATCATGTGGAGTGGCTGATTATCATTGGAGTCAGATGGTCGTCTTGCAACTGAAAAAAGAAAAGAAGCAATTTTACTTTGTATACACACTTCTTTGATTTACTGCTGTGCTTAGTTAAATTAGTCTTTCACTGTTTATTACAAGAAGGGTAGAAGTTAATTGACAGAGTGAACTTAGTGTTTTTTTCTGTGGAAGAAAAAGTTGTGTCATGGTGTTAGTAGAAAATCATCAGATCTCTGCTGTTCCTCTGTCATGATGGAAGGCCTGACGAGGGCTTTGCTCCTCAGGTAGTCATCTGTGCAAAACAGCAGCACCTTCTGCACATTTCAGTGTAGGCATAGGATTATGCTCAATCTGCAAAGCTCTGGAAAATAATTTTGTATTTTGTCCATTCATGAATCCTTTCCAGATCCAGATTTTTAGTTATCCTTGACTGAAGTGTTGCCATATTTTTATTTTTATTTTTTTCTTCAAGTAATGCGTCCCCAGCCTCCTGTTGCCTTCTTTTCCTCTATATCATTACGTGTTACTAGTTACTAGTAACTTCATGGTCTATGCTGTGTTTTGCCATGTCTCTGTCTAGGAAACGCATGTATTCCTAAGAAGTCAATTTTTATGGCAATGTTATTTTCTTCTTTCCATTTTTCTTTTCTGTTTGTTGTCTCAAACTGCCATCTTGCAGGATGATTTGCATACTTGCTTTCTCTGATTGGAGTGTAAAGAGCCCCACCTGTTCCATTTGGTTAAATATCAAATACAATTTTTTCTTTTCTTACACCCAGCTTCAAAGAGCAAACAGAACTTCCTAGTCCAAGGAATTATTTTTATTACAACTTTAGGACCCTATTCTGTCAGTTGCCATGCAATCCTGAATCCTGTTCCTCCTACACTTCTCCCAAACAACTTTCAGATGGTATCTCAAGACACAGTGTTTCATGAAACATTTTGCTAGAAAATTATATTAAAGCAATCAGTTATATCACAGCCTTCAGACTGGAGAGTTTCATGAAGCAAACCTTGATGAGTTTTATAAAAGTTATGAATCCGTAGCCTAGAAGGGACTGTGATATCCTAAACTTCATAATGAGGAATGGCTTAGGTATATTTACAAAACACAATAACAGAGTAATCAGATCTATGGCCTCTCTTGCTGAACTGTTTGCCAAAGTATGTGTTTATAGTATTACTAACATTCTTTCATTTTATTAATTTCATTATTAAGTCATTTTTGCCCAAGACAATTCATACTGACCTTAAAATGAAATGGAAACAAATGGTGCCAGAAGTAAAAGTCAACAAGGGAAGGATGATACATGGCTTTTATCCATTTGTGCGGAGAAACAAGATTAAGGGCTACGTTGTCAGCTGTGCTAAGGCTGTGCTCAGCCCAGCTGAGGGTGGGGGAGAGGATGGCTGTGAGCCGCCTGTTCTTGTTCCTAGGAAAAAATAATTTCAGATAAAATGGGAGCTAACGTCTATTAGAGCAGCCCTGCACCTTCCCACACTACCATGCCACTTCCTTGGCCTTTGAAGATCACATTCCCCTGTTCAAACTGGCTTCATGAGGCCTCTCTTGAGCAGTCTCTCTCTTTTTTTACCTGAAATTGTAGTTTTTTTTTTTTTTTTTTTTTTTTTTTTTTTCCTTCTCTTGCTCCTCATTCTGTTGGACTAAATGGGGTAACTCACAAGCCTTCTGAACTTTCTGATTTCTTGTTTCTGGTTCGTGTCCCCAGCTCAAGGGCATTGCTTTCCCTTTTTTCACCACCTCCTGACCCAAGCTGGCCCCAGCTCCTGGCAATTGTGAGTGCCAACATAGTCTATCTCCCCTCTCCCCAGAATCCAGCAAAGATTTGGTGTAAAATGAGAGTAACAATATCTGATTTGTCACCAACTACATCCAGAATGTCTTCAGGCCCATCTCTGCATGTTCTCTTCATTTCTGTGGCTGCCCAGAGCCTCCTAGAGAGGTTGTCCCCAGCCAGTATACATTTTAAAACTCAGTACTTTATTTTTTTTCTTGGGCATTTGATGCTTGTCCATCAGTATTCTCGACAAACAGACAATGTCACCACGCAGAAAGCAGCTGAAGCAATATTACAGTTTCTACTGGGAGAGGTGGCAGCATTAGAAACCCAACCAGAGTCTGATGGTCTGGCCAGTCTTGGGATGTGCCCTGGAGGGGGGAAGATTTCTTTCAGTTCAAACCCAGAGTGTAGTTTCTTCAGGGTATCAGGAATAGCAGAACAAGATATTTCTGCTTCACCTTCCTACCAGGGAATAAAAGCTGACCAACAGGGTGTTCCTGCCTGCCAGGAGAGAAGCTGTTCCTCTTCTGCTGCCATAGATAATCCAGAGCACAAAACCGTATTGAGGATGTGATTAGTTCTTAAGTGCTCAAAGATGTAAAGCACTGAAAAGCTACTCAAATGCCAGTGTGAAAGGATTTATATTCCCAGATGGCAGGGAATGAATAAGTAAAGTACTAATCATCATCTAAGGATGAAATCCATCTTATTTCAAGAAGAAAGAGTAAAGAGCTGTGTACTGATTTACAGCACAGTCAGAGCACATGCTTATAGAAAATGCCTTCATGTGACATGGGTATAGGATTCAAAAAGAAGCCGTGAATTTCTCTATGCTACCTTGCTGTTTTTCAGCTCCACCCTATCTAAAGTGGAATTGTAAAATTTTTGCTACTCCTGGAGACTATCTGGCCACAGGATGAATGGGGGTAGTGTTTCAACCTGAATGATCTCATATAATAAACTACTAAATGCTGGTTTTAATAAAGGAATTAGAGAGAATGAGACTGCTGACAGACAACTTGATGAAACTTTTCAAATTCCTTTTACAGTATTGATTTGGTTCCAGTTTCTCATTTCCAACATTTGCTTGTTGTATACATAAACTATTCCTGCAAGAGTTGAAGCCTTTCAGTTAGCCACGCACAACACAAATGCCAATTCCAGAGTTCTGTTTTCAGCAAGACAATTGTCCTGGATAGAAAATGCAGTGATGTCAGAAATAAAATATAACCAAGAAGGAACAGCACAAAAATAAAACTGGAAAGACTTTGGAGAGACTGTGTTTAGTAATACCACCGATGAAGTCAGCCCTGTACAAGAAAGTGAAGCAATCAGTGATTACCTGCTATTGGCTCTAGTTTATTGGCACTAGAGTTGTGCATCACCTATGAGTATAAATATGAAGAATGGGTTAGACCAAAGCTAGGCAATCTTTCCCTGACAGATAAAGTTCTTCAAAGAATGTATAAGAAAAGATAAGCACATTTTTTTTTCCCCTTTGGTAGGTAGGCTATTTTCCTTCCAAACTTTGGCAATTAAGATTTAAATCAACTGCATGGTAAGTTGTAAATATAAGTAGTAAAGAGACCTGGAGACAGCTCTTTGTAATAGGTGAGGTACAGACATCACTAAAGGAATATACATCTGCTCTTTTTACAGACTATTTAATTCTTAGTACTAAGCTGTGGGGGAGAAAAAGAGAGCAAATCATAACTACTTTCAGCATTCAAGGGTAGTATTTGTTTTTAATTAACAAACACTATTTCTTAAAGTATTTGGTAATGGCATTCTGATTGAAAATAAAACTGGAATAATATTCCATTTTTATATTGACTGGTAAAATGAGAAGGACATCTGTGCATAGACCAGTTTATAGCTAGAACTTAATTATGACTGTACTTGTGTGATAATCATTTTGTGTTATACTTTAGTGTTAAAATAGAATATTATTTGCTGAACATGGGAGTTAGAGATGTATTTTAAGGAACATTTCAAATAGGATAACGGAGAGCTTCAAATGAAATTAGCAATGTTCCTACATAATCACATGCAATGATACCTTAGAGATTTCAAGGAAGATATGTGGACACCGTTCCATTATTATATATGTGTTAATTGACCCTTTACTTGCTTAGAAAATTAAATGAAAGACATTGGCTTAAGATAAAGGATCAAATTAACTACTCCTCTGAGAAAGATTTTTCCATAAGCAACTTTATTAAGCCTAGAAATAAAGGCATTTTTGACAAATTAATGACAAAAAAGACACACACAGACAGATCTTGAGGCACAGAAGCACAGAGAGCTGACAAGCTAGAGGACTACTGTAGTATTAGATTGGTATCAACAGTATTTTAATCCCAGAGATTGACTTATATTAAAATTTAATAACAGGACTTTTTTTTTTTTTTTTTTTCTCTCACCCACCAAAGTTATTATCTGTTCCTTCCAGAGAATACTTCAGTATCTTAATCAAATGATAGATGTAATTTAAATGTATTAAGATGTGGAAACCAAATACAGAGCTGCTAACTACTGTGCATTAAGTAGACTGATTTGATCAATAAAGCTTTTTCAAAAGAAGTTAAGAGCCCTCAATAATGCAGAGTCTAAAGAAATCACCGTGCTCATGGTTCTTGGGATGGCAGTAGCAGCTGTTAACTAACAATGTATCATCATTGCTGAAGTATTTCTGCAGAAACAGCAGCCATTCATTTCATGGATTTTACAACATCATATGAGCCAACTTCATTTTACGTAAATCTACTGGGGTTCCACCAGAAATGGAGCTTGACCTTGTGTTCTCCACGTTTTCAGTTGGCTGCTGAGCAGCAGGTAGCAGCCAGTAAACACTGCAGAACAGACTCTGTTGTAAGCCAGTGGCAGTGGGTCCAACCCAACAGCCAGTGCACATGCAGATCTCCCACAGAAACATGACCCGAGTAAGGAACCCCTGTGTGTGTAACCTCTTCCATCTACAATGCCACAATTTTAGCTTTAAATTATCTTGGAAAGAAAAAAATGTCAACAGCAACTACGCACCAACAACCTAAGAGTAGTTAAACACTAGCAACAAATAGATCACACCCAGGAGAATTTCTTGCAAGCATGGAATTGAGACAGTCTATGGAAGCTCATTGTGCCAAATCTGTTCTCCCTCAATGGATGGAGGTGCAGCAGAAACCTTAATTAAACAGTAGTTTTTCAACAGACCTTTGCATTTCTTCCCTCCACTTCATATTTTGAGGCAGAGAGAAAATGAGGAGTAGTTGCTGGAAAATAGGAATGATATAGGAATAATAATAGGAATAGGATAATAGCAATATAGGAATGCCATAAGGCATTGAGCAAGCTATTGAATCTACATAGCACAGCACAAAGCCATGAAGAGATACTTATCTGGGTGTTGAAAGCAAGGGAGATGCATCAGTGTGGCACTACAATGGTGTTGGTTTGTTACCACAATGATTGTGCCCCTGGCTCCAAGCTAGTTCACTGCCATTGACACATGTCATCATACTCCATGGAAAAGGGTAGACATAAACCTGAGAGCACATAACTACAACCAGAAGAACTGTTGGCCAGATTTTCATATCTGTAGGCTGACATTCAGGAAAACACCCCAAAGCAAACTTCATGTTCAGTTTCAGCAAGACTGGAAGCAAATATTTTGCCTTGACCAAGGAGGTGTCTTGGGCACATACTTGTAAAACCTCTGCCTCTCCATGTAGAAAAAATAGAATAAAAATAAAAATGAAGAGGGAATCAGTATGGTGAATTGATAAAAACAAAAGGAAACAAATTGTGGTTTCATATTTTGGTTTGAGTCCTACATCTATTTCATTGGTTTCATACGTCAGTTAGATGAGGGTTAGGAGGTTCTTACTGGAACTGCTGAATATCTTGTGTTACAGCTCTGGAAAAGTTTCTTGGCCATTTGCCACCCTTTCCAGTTCAATGTTATGGTGTGACAGATGGATTCAATAACAGAGACTAGCAATCAAGACATGTGAACCACAGGGTGTGGGGGAATTAAGAGTCACCATGGCTTGTGAGAGACAACATGTTGTCTTACATGTCAGTACGTTTTTGGGGGAAAGAACTGGTCTGTACCTAGCTAAAGGGAATTGCACCTGGCTAAAAAGATGTACTTTTTTTTTTTTTTTTTTTTTTTTTTTTTTCTGGCCTCATTGCTCTTGGGGTTGACTGATCTTTTCAGTCCCCTTGAACGCTGGAGCATGGTAATCAGCTAACAGCTTCTCCAGGGTAGCATCTCCTGGTCACCACTAACCTCAGTGGGTGAGGAGAAGGATGAAAAAGTGGGGTGCAGCTTTCTGCTTCTGTAGGGGCCCCATCCACTCTGCAAGCTGCCTTGCTTAATGCTCTCCCTGTCATTACTGTTGATGTCCCTCATCCTGGGTCTGACCTCCTATGAATGTTTCTGGATGCATTTATGCCCTTGTTTTCCCTGGCTGGAAGCTTATAGTTGCTGGTGACCCGTCATCCCATGCATGCTCTCCTGTTCTCACGAACTGCCTGAACTGCTCCAGCTGAACTGCAAAAGAAGTCAAATCTTCAGGACAGTGTCTGAGTGCACCATGGCTCTCAACCAGCATGGGACTGTGCAGCTGCGGTGGTAAAACAGCAAAGGGTCTCCAGCTGGTCTCTGTTTCGTGCCTCTGAGTCACTGCAGAACCAGACTGAGAGGCTGTTTTTCAGACTTTTGCCTCTAAAAATAATATTGCTTTCTTAATAAACCAGGATCAATTTACTGAACTCCCATGTACTTTCAGTACAGGACACGGTCAAGAAGTATGTTTTCATCTATCACCTACATTTTCTTACCAAAGACGGCATTTTAGTTCTTCACCTTCACTCAGTGTCACCTGAGCTAGCTGTTACCACCTCAGCAGTGTGCAGCCCCCAGGAGCTGAACATTTATTTTCTTTAGAACATTTAAACAACATTTAGAACATCTAAACAACATTTATTTTCTTTAGAAAGAGTAGCCGCTGAGGCAACTTTAAATAAAATAGTCTCTGAAGTTCTGGAAGCAAAAGGTCAACATCTAATTTAGAGGGGCTTGTGATCTATATAGAATCCTGTCTCTGTTCCATAGTCTTTTATATTAGGCCAAATTTGATGCAGTTACAAGGACTCTGCAGAAACACTCTTGTAATTTGTTGTTGTTGAGATACTGACTATAGAACAGTTCCTTGTGACTTTGACACGAACCAGCAAATATTTCAGCCAGCACAGCAAACCCTCTGTGTAAGGCTCACCTGATCTGTGTTGTGCTGCCACATGTTGTGGGATGTGATTATTAAAAATCTGCAGGACCACTGAGAACCAATTCACTGTAATCTGGGGGTAATAAAAGAGGTCTTAGAGCCTTATAGCAAAGGTACAAAGACATTCCAAGTCCTGGAATCGATTCCTCCTATTCCACTGCAGACTCAGTCTACTTAAGCTAGAGAATAGCATTCCTCTAGAATTCAGCTCTACCCTTTTCAGTGAGTTGTCTCATCACGGGCCACACAGTGGCTCTGCACCAGGCTTCTCCTCTGGGCAAGTTCCAGGGGGATTCACTGTCTCAGAGACAGCACCGGCCCCTGGCTGCCTCCTCTAATTCCTACAGCATTGCATCCTGCATCCTGGCACGTTCAGGGAAGAAGCTCAGGATTGACAGCAATATTTTTAATAATTTCTGAGGTTTTCTGTTATACAGAGCATCCCAGACCCTCATCACACAAAATCAACAGGAGGTAAAGGTATATGTTTCTCTGAATAGCCCTTTGCTTTCAGGCCATTTTCATCACCTGTAACCACCCTTGCAAGCTGTGCCTTGGTCTGCAAAGAGAACTATGTCATCACGCCAAGGTGGCCATGCTTGGAGGGTGTCTCCAGTAGCTCAGCCAAGCCATTAAAGTCTATCAGTCAAGAGTATTATTGTAAGGGGAAGAAAGAAGAGTTGTGTTATTTGGAAGTAGGCTAAACCGGGCATCAGCTCAGGATAGCTACCCTACACATCTTGAAAATCAGGAGCTGAAGGAATCCAAAGTCATGAAGGTACATGCATGTATGTGTACATAGGAGAGACAGAATTTGCTGCTCCCCAGAAGAAAGCAGATCATTTGTCAGAAAAATACAGGAGACCAAGTCACATCAGGAGGATTCAGGCGTACTTCTGCAGATTAACCTGGTCACTTGAGCTTGGGGAAAACATGAAAAGCAAATGAGTCAGGCTGCTACACTAAACTGGATTTTTTGAAGCTAAAGAAGTTAGAAAATCTTTGGGCTACATTTCTTAGATGAACACATTAAAGCCATAATTCCTTCAACTTTCCTGCCCATGGCTCTTTCCTGAAAGAACTACAACTTTTATTCATTAGTTGGCTCACCAACGATGGTGTGGCCATAGCTGGCTGGTTATTTTTTTCCATCACCACAGCCTCTTTTCCTGTCAGACTTTTTGCTGTAGGAGCTTGGATTTACCATAGAAGAAACTGGCAAAAAGCTAGCATGAATTTCAATTTGTATTCCTTGAAATGCAGTGAAACAACCCACAACAAATTAAAAGCACTTTCAAATAAGCTGTAACAATATCAGCTGCTAGCATTCCAGAGCCCTTCACTTCTCGAGTCAAAGGTGCCTGCTTAAATTGCTAATTAGCTTTCTCTTGTTATAATTTTTCTGACTTAAATACTCTGCATGAAAGCATTTTTCAGACCTGTTCTAGTTGCCATAGCATCCATCACGGCACAGTCCTGCAACACTTCTGCCCCTATTTCATTATCAACTATAACCATATTTTTTTTGAGAAAAAATGTAGTTTTGAATGAAACACAGAATACAAAATAAGAAGGCCCTAATAAAGGCTCAAATAAATTCCTTATCTGGCAGCATACTGAAAATATCTTGATTCCTGGCACAGCAAATATACTGCGGAGTTCACTCTTCATTAAAAAGCACAGGCAACCACAGTACCAGGATGTGGGTAGTCTTAAAGACTAATGTGTACATTTATGCAGATACAGTCTTCTGGGAACCAGCTTGTTTTAATCATAAAAGAACCCTTCAAGTAAATTTAATGAGGAGTTAGTTGAGGAATTTATTCTGAAACTTTAAACTATGTGTAAATTCCTGAGGATCAAATTAAGTTGAAGGTAAATAATGTTCAGAATGGTGTTTCAGTCAAGGCTGCCTAAAAGCTGGAGACACAAAGATCTTGCTAAAAGAGAATTTCTTTTCCAGCTAGAGACTTCTTTAAGGAGCCCAGACAGATGCCATATGCTGATGATAAAACAACATCTTTCACAATGTGACATTTGGAGCCTGCTCAAGAGATCAGTCATTTTTGTCTTTTCTAAGGTTGCCACCTGTAAAATAAATGCCAAACAGTTATGAACAGGAAAAGAGTAATTGCCAATAGTTATAGGTGTCATCAGTGATGAAACATCAATAAGCAGATGTTTTGCTTTACATGCAGGGAAGTTCTGGACAAAAAAAAAAAAAAAAACAAACCACCACAGTGACAAGGACAGCTGTGTCAAGGATGCTTTAAAAAAAAACATTTTCTCATGGATTGTCATCATTTACCCTCTTAAAGACAGGAAAATCTTGCTTTGAGCTCTTCTTGTCCTAGTGAGATGGTGCTTGGTCTACATTCTTTGTACATTTGAAAAAAAAATAAAATAAAATTGCACTTGGAGATATATTTTATTTAATAATTTACCTTTTGGGTCATGTTATTTGTTTGATGATTTGAAGTTCAATCAGAGGTATGCTGGTGGATAAACAGACACACACATATGCTTTCACATGAACACAACACCCTCTGTTTCCCTCTCATTTTTCTGCATGTGGTTGATTGTTCCCTGGAAGGTCTTTGCAATATACATTGCCTGGTGTTTCCCAGTTGGGTATTGTCATTTATCACATAATTTTTAAACAAATAAATATTTTCTGATAGTGTCAGATATGCAGGATACAGATTTTAGGCAAATCTATTCTGAAAATGTGTAACTTGTATGCTTTATATCCTGGTCTTGTCTCTTCATTAATGTTTTAGCAGTGTTCTCAAACATATTAGAGGACAAAAAAGGAAAGATGGCCCCAACCTAATGTAGAAGTATCCCCCTATCCTGCCAACACAGCAGAGTAACTCATACGAGAAGTTACAGAAAACTAGTAAGATAACCTGCACAGGCAGAAAGCCCTAATTAAAAGTCAATGCAATGGGAAGGTGGCAGCTGGTGAAGGAAGAAACACAGAAGGTAAAAGAGTTGTCTTCAGGAGATTTTTATGTTGTGGTTCTGTTGCAAATAATCTGAATAATTATTTCCTTTATTTTGGCTGGAATCTTGCAAACTCTTATACGGGTGAGCAACTATATACACATGAGTAGTCCCATTCAATTCAAGATACAAACTCATTATGAAAGGATAAATACAGACACATCTATAAGATTACCACCTTAAACTGAATGAGCTTGTTTCTATTTTTTATGTCACTTCACATACTGGTGATCACCAATAAATATTAATAAAGGAAAAACATGAGAGAAATTGCACCATTTAATTTTGGAGGATGAAGTAACCCAGGTGGCACAGCTATAACAGGAGGGAGATCCTTGTGGAGGTGTACAACTGAAAGGGACAATAAAGCAACACCGGTCTGCAAAAAGCAGAAAAGTGGGATTCAGACGGTAACTAATGTTTGAGCTACATAAAAGGTTCTTTTTATGGAAGTTTCTAATATGGATCTCAGCCCTGGAATGAGAATGGTGAGATGGGTATCACAGCACTGAGAACTGTAGTAAAAGGCAGTCAAAAGGAAGATAATTTAAAGTGCAACAGAAATACTTGTGGGACAAAAGGGTTTAAAGAATATACTACATTTCCAGAGAAGGCAGGCATCAAATAATCAGATCTGGTTATAAAATGGAGAGAACTTGCCCCACTGAGAGCTTTGAGTTTTTGTCAGAAAATCAAATAACCTGGATAAAAAGGCTTACAGATGAATGTTACTGCTTTTTCAGCAAAAATAATGATTTTTTTTTTCTTTCAAAGAAAAAGGTTCCATCTCCAAACATTTTAACTTAAGTTGAAACACCGCTTTTCTGTAGGAAGAATATTTAATCAGTCCTATGCTGAAACTCAAAGTAAGGGCAGGTGACAATCATGCCAAAAAATCAGATCCTACAACATGCTACATGTTTACTAGGATGTTTAATTGACAAAGGAGGACTGCAGAGCTGGCTATGACCATGATGAGGTTCCTGTTCCCAGTTGGCCTCCCACTAAAAGCTCAGGGATAGCTGAACCCATGGTGGTCAACTAATGAGAATAACCTCCCAGGCAATGACACCCGCAACACACAAAGAACCCTAAGATGGCAAATGATTACTTTCCCTATTGTTCCTTCCCACCCAAAGAGTGATATGCCAGCTCTGAAAGCCTGGCTCAGAAAGTTCCCTCTGCTACAAGAGTGGCTTCCTTGGGGACAACTATGGTGGTGCTGTCCCCAGCTACCTGTCCTGTCTCACTCCATGGATGAATCTCCACCTCATGTAATAGTTACTGGACTGTTGCCACCACTATTCTGACACATTAAATAAAATCAAATTTTAACGCTGGTTTATATTAAGACAGCATATTGTAAGAACTGGAGTTCTGCTGCTGCTTCACCAAGACCTGACGTTTCACTGAGATGAGAGCCCCTAAGAGATGGATCATCAGGAAAGCTCATGGCAGAATCACCACAGCATCCCAAGGCAAGTAACTCGGGAATCTGAACTCATTGTCTTGATTCTCATGACGGACAGCTTTCTGCTTTTGAGTAAATCTTACAAGATTTCTTCCATAGTAATTTCTTTTTCATTGGTATTGTCAGAATTAATTATTTAATAGAAACGCAGTGTTCAGAATATGTTATTATTTCAGTCTTTGTGATAATTCAAAGCTTGTCCATGCTGAGATTTTTCAGTGGAGTTTTATTAGTGGTGGTGGTTTTGTGGCACAGAAGCCTGTTTACTACCATTTGGACTGGGACCAACAAAAAGAGTGAATACTTGAGAAAAAATGCAGTTGGGAAAAGTCTCTTGCTCTTTGAAACAAAATGTAGAATAACAACTATTTTTCTTTTTGGCTGTAGTTTATATACATCTCTGGCCCAGTCCTTCCAGAAAAGCTCACCTGCTTGCCTGTTTTCTGGCAGACAGAAGTCCAGCTCCTCACACCACCCTTAGCCATGCTTGGAGTTGTAAGCAGCGGCTGAAATCCTTCTGTGAGGTCCTCACAACTAGGTTGTCCTCTCTTCCTATTGCTACCGTGTCTAGAGAGAGCCCTGGCAACCCAAGACTGTTGCTGAGAGGACTTCCAGACAACCTGCTGTGAACACCATGCTGGTTTGTGGACTGCATCCCTGGCATGGGGCTAGAATGCCTCCAGGGACCTGCATCTTAAGGATGAACTTCATCGGTGTGTAGCGAACCTCTGTGAAGCTTACACACTGCCTAACTGCCACGGTGAAGTCTTCTTAATGTTCACATCTTTGCATAATAAATAACCACTGAATGCGAATGAAGCCAATTAACTCTATAGCTGCAATGCAGGAGACTTTCTATTGTTGACTCAAGCTATGCTGGAGGTGGAATGAATATTCTGTGGTAGCCCTACAAGCTAGGAGATAGAAAACAATTGGCTTGCAGTATTTTCTAAATGTTCTGATGCCTCCTAAATGAGCTCCATTAACACCAAGACACTGAGATCACTTAATTGTGGTTGTAGAGATGTTGCAAATGATCCTTCCTATGGCTGCTTTAATTAAAACACCTGCTTTCTAGTTTGCCATGTCAATATTGCACCTGTTTATTCTGTACAAGTACAAAGTAATGCTTACGAAAGAAAACTTTTTATTTCTTTGAACCGTTCCAAGTCAGCAAGATTAAATTGCAAAAAGGTGTCTGGAGGTTCTGAGTCTGCATATTTGTTCATTAATATGTGCATGCCTAGAATATACAAATTCTGTTGTAAGATATCCCTCTTTGTAGCTAGAGAGGAAAAGATATCCTACTGCTAAGCAGTTCTTTGATACCACCAGATTCTATCAAATCTATCTCTGATTTTAAAAGCAAACAAACCCCGGGAGGCGGGGGGCAAGGGGAAGTTTGTTGCTTCTTTCAATTCACTCTTCAAACATCAGCTTCACTATTTAGTCTACAATAATGCTGTTTGACCACAGAAAATAATGTTTAGTTGCCTTCTAGCCAGAGAGAATTTATTTCATGGCATGCCTTGGAGTATGTTTCTATGATATAAATTATTTTTTTTTGGCACAAATTCCTTTCATTTTTTTCTCAGTTTTCCTTTCCAGAAGCACATCTAAGAGACTTCTTATGACTGCCTTGCATACTCTGCAGTCAATTATACCAGAGGGACTACCAATTTTGTTCGTTTCAGATAACTTGCAGGTTTTGTGCTACTCTGGGATTATAGATAGCCTTGAGCCATGGAGTATCCATCAACATCTCTGCCTTATATAATGATCACTAGCTTCTGTCTTCCCACAGCTCAGCACCTGGCAGTACAGCCTTGTAGAAAACATTCAGTTCCACCTCTTTCCTCAACATTTTTCTTGGTACAAGTTAGTGAAGTGGGTCCACTGCCTCCAGGGAGATGGGGCATTTATGGAGCATTTTTTTTTTTTTTTTTTTTTTTTTTTTTGCTTCCATCACTAGGCAAGCTGTATTAGGTAGACCTAAGATCAGATTTTAGTTGTAAGCTTGGATACAAAGGTCACATGCAGAAAACAACACAATTCAAATATATCAAATACTATTTACTCGTTATCTTTTACCTAGAATCCTGAGATTTTGGCCTGTTTTCACATGCAAGCATTCAGTGTTCAGAGCAATATTTGCTTACCTTTTGAGTTACCCTTGATTTGAAATGTAAACCTTGCCTGGGATCCTGTCCACCAGGATGGGGTTATGCCTTCCTAGGAAGCCCTGCCACATTCTGAATCTTGTTTTATTTGCTGTCCTCATTCTTGATACTTCTAGGAGTCAGGTTTTGGGATTCAGGTATAAATGATGATTTTATGTGTAGAAACTTGTGGTGATCCCTCTCTTTTCTTGCTTATCCTAATGATATATGAATGTTTTATGAGATATTGCTGGCTTGTCCTTAAGGCAGACACAAAAAGTACTTTGTTTGTTCTGCCCAGAAGATCACAGCACTTTGGCAGTAGGAGTACACTCACATTAAATATATAAATTAGTGGTTATATACACATTCTACAAAACTTCTGGCATGTTACAAGTGTGGACAGCATATGCAAGACATTATTAATGTAGATATAAAGCTTGGTAATTAGTTAGTACGAATATGTGCATGACTCCAAGGCTGTGTACACTTGTTATTGAATTTGTATGACTTGGTTTCCTTTAACTTCAGTTTAGGGAAATTTTGAGTAATAGTTGCTTACTTTATTCTCATCTCCACATTGACCATATCAGATGACAACAATTCAGAAATGGTTACGTGAAGTAGCTGGTGTGTATCAGTTGCTAACAGAGTGTGGATTGATATTCAGTCTGCAAGTACACCGGGTTTGGATGGAGAGTCACTAGACTACAGATTTTGAATGAGTCATGAGAATATGGATTTATTTTCCTGAGCTTAGTTGTGCACCCTTTGTTTTTGACTTGCAGTATGAGTTGGAGATCTCTGTAACAGTCGTCACAGCTCCTTATTGCGTGAAGAAGTGAAGAGCAAGCACAGGTCCCAAACAACCACTATGCCAATAGCCTCAATAGACCTGCTGGAGGGGCTGAGAAAAATCTCAGCCACAACTAACCATTACATCTCATTCAGGAAAGAAAGGAAAGATGATTATACCTAGATACTTATGAAAAACTGGACATATAATCATTATAGTCTTGACTGTATAGACACAAACTGTCATTCAGAGGATAATTTCACCTCTGCTGCAGTATGTAACCCATCATCCCATAGGTACTACAGACATTCCTCTTCCCATCTATCCTTTCAACAGTTTATTTATTTATTTATCTGTTTATTTATTTATTTATTTATTTTAGTCCCACTGTTCTAAAGTTATTATAATTTAATTAGTTATACCCAATTTCTATAACATGACCTTCATAAGTTCATTCCATTTTGTTTCTATGGCAGTGACTGGAAGTCAAGAGGAACTTTTCTACAATTCTAGAGAAAATAAATGAATAAACAAACAAAGAAACAAAACATAAAAACAAACAAAAAAATCACCCTCTATTTATTTCAACAGTGCAATATTCTGCTTTTGGTCTGCTAGTTCTCCTGCTACATCTTTAAACTCTTTAATTGCTCCTTGAATTTCAAGCTCTGTGGACTATGATTCAGAAACACTGTTCTTGATGTCAGCTTCTGGGAAGCTGACAAGTGTGTCTTTTCCCATTTTATTGTGTATTGGCTGCTCACTCAGAGTCAGTGTCAGTCTTGGAAATGAAAGATTCTTCATGGCTCTTGGGAGAAGAGATTTTAATATTGGAAGAACCTCTTGAGAAGTACTTGTTTCTTTAATATATAGATTTTTTTCTAGGCTGCTTGTTTATTCTCTATGGTTTTCTCCTTTATTTTTTCAAGTAAGGGCTGATGAAGACAGTCTTCAAAGAAAATAATGTGTTCTCTGTTGTACTCAATTTCTCTCCACACCCTCAGAACAGTAACATTTTATTCCCAATTGAACTGAATTGGATACAAGCAGTTTAGACAAAGGAAGGTTTTTTGTTTTATGTGTTTAAGTGGAAGAAGACAAACAGCAACTTTCACAGGCTGTTTAAAGAGATTTCTTCTTTCCTGGCACTTTCTTTCTTTCTTTCTTTCTTTCTTTCTTTCTTTCTTTCTTTCTT